>NC_064286.1:9140534-9196848 GCF_019186545.1 Solanum stenotomum | reverse complement strand
TAAAACTTGTGAATCTCTAACAAGATTGATTGATGATTCAGTGAGTCAATTCTCTAAATGGTCACCCAAGTTAAGGGAATTGCCTTAAAATATCATTTATGTTTCATTTAGGACCAAAATATCACTCAACTATTACTATTTTCCTCCAAATATACTTGACACTTGAAAAGCCTCACTCTCTCCTAGTTGGCATGGCATGGCATGTCATTAAAGTGTTTATTTTTAATAATAGACTAATTTAATTCATTAAATCCATTTAACTAAAATAATGATCATATGATTATTTTTTTAAAAATATTAGTTTATTAAGAATAAATTTTCATACTTAAGAATGTTTTATCATAATTAAACCTTTTTTTTTATGTTATGAAGAATATGTTCTTAAAATATAGTATATTGTCATCAATTTTGAATACTTATAAACATATACATTCAAAAAAAAAATATTTATATACAAATCACTCATGAACACTAATTGACATCAATTAATCAGAAATCGTATGAATCAATAATATTAAATGTCAATTAACAATTACAATAATATTAATTGTATATTTTGAAATTCATGCTTCCGATATTTTTTTTGAAAAAAAAGAAAGTGAATAATATTATATTTTTTATCCAAAAAAAATACTAAATACCTCAAAAGTCTCCTCTCTTCTAGTTGATATGTCATGTCATTAAATCATCATTTTAAAAAATAATAGACCTATTTAATTCATCAAACTTTCGTCTCTACAAAACAAATATATAAATTACATGAGAATTTATGAAGATTATAAGAAAATTTTTCAAAAAATCTAATTCCTTTATATATTTTGACCAAATAAAATTCAGTGAAAAAACGTCTATGTGCAATTATTACCTAATAAATTTTAAAATTTCTAAGTAAATTATTTGGAAATTTTAAGCAATTTTTTTCATAAAAGTATTAAAAAAATTTGTAAGGTTGACAAAAAAGTTGGTAAGAAAGATAAAATTATTATTTAATTTTTATTTTTATTCTTTTATTCTATATTATATTATATTTTAGCTTCTCATACAATTAAACATCAATATATATTCTTATCTCATCCTGAATTTATGATATACAAGTAATAATTAAATGAATTGTCTATTTTAATTCAATAATATACATATTATATGAGATTAATATACTTAACAAAATTTATTTTCTAATATAAATATTATTCACTTTTTATTTTCTTTTCAAAAAAAGATATTGTAAGTATATATGGATTTCAAAGCACCCAATTAATTGTTTTTTAATACTTAATTGATCTTTAATATTATCGATTCATTATACAATTTATGATTAAATGATGTAAATTAGCATTCATGAGTGATTTGTATATCAATATTTTTTTGAATGTATGTGTTTATAAGTATTCAAAATTGATGACATTATAGTTCGCTTTAAAAACGTATTCTTCATAACATAAAAATATAAAAAATTTAATTATGATAAAACATTCTTAAGTATGAAAATTTATTCTTAATAAACTAATATTTTAAAAAAATATATAATATGATCATTATTTTAGTTAAGTGAGTTTAATGAATTAAATTAATCTATTATTAAAAAAAAGACTTTAATGACATGTCATGTCAACTGGGAGAGAGTGAGGCTTTTGAACTGTCAAGTATATTTGGAGGAAAATAGTGATAGTTGAATAATATTTTGGTCCTAAATGAAACATAAATGAAATTTCAAGGCAATTCCCTAAACTTGGGTGACCATTTAGGAAATTGACTAATGGTTCAATAGTAAGGAAGGGACTGTGGAAATTCATGCTAGAGTTGTGGTTCGAACCCCCGGCCTCTCTTTTTTAAAAGAAAATTGAGAATTCCGAACTCTTAATTTTATCTCCGTCTATGGATCAATATATGGCTAAATGTTGTTATAGCTATATTCTCTTTCTAATTTTAGGTAGTTTGTTGCAAGTAACTGTGCAGATATTCAATAATTGTACATTTATTTCTACTCAATAGAAAACACATTAAATTCTCTAACATGCCTTTAGGAGGTAATTAAGTAGAATAAATTTCAACAAATTTGTAATGCATAAAACATATAAAAATTCCAAAAGTAAATAAAATCATATTTCATAATTTTTCCTTTCTTTATTATTCCACCCGTAAATGAATCTTTCAAAAAGAAGAAGAAGCAGAATATAGAATATCTTATGTGACATAAATATGGGAATAATAAGAAACTATATTCTTATTGAAAATACTAGAAAAAGGGGTTCCATGCTGACACAAGATGATGAAAAACCTAGGTATTTAAAACTTTGTCCATTAATAAGAAGTCATTTAAGCAGCTATTCTTGAAATTTAATTTATGCACATGAAGTCATATAGCTAGCAATTTAATTATCCACTAAATTTTCTTCCTTGTGTGATTTACATTTTGGGTCTTTGCTCAATTTTATTTTACACTACTATAAAATAGTGGGATGATGTAATGACTTGTTCCCGTTGTTGTGGAAAAGCCAATGGGGAAGGAATTTGGGCCAGAAAACTTCTGAGTAGTAACTTAGAAATTTCTCGCCTAGGCCAAACTTGGACGAAATCTGAGTCAGGTGAGGTCTGGAGAAATCCGGTAATGGATGAAGGATTTAATTATGAGTTTGATCACGTGAGTTGATAGCCAAGACGTTAAGGAGCTTGTACGGCTTTACGAAATCGAATTCAGGCGAGTAGAACTCCCGAAAGCTTGGCGTGAAAAGGTAGTTTTAGAACATCAAGGTTTGAAGGTGTGTTGCAGAATGGGAGATTGGAACTTAAATTTAGAGTTTTTGTCTCTGTGCAAGGCACCGGGACGGGGTTAATTCCGCTAGGGCGGGGCTGCTGTGGTGGGATGGGGCCGCTATGGCATATGGTGCACAACTTTATCTGTCATCTGTAATCATATAAAAGATATTAGATTCTTAGTTGGCTCTAGACCTTTTATAACATTACAAGATTTAACAAAAAATGAGAAAGACGTGCCTAGCCGATTTCTACAGGTTCTCGATCGTGCATATAATGCACCACATATACATGATTAAGTTCCTGCATAAATCGATGCTCCTTGAGTCATACTCTAAACCTAAGGCTCTGATAGCAAGTATCTCATATGTCCCAATATATCTTGGACTCAATTTTCCTTTCTTCCTGAATCTTAAAACACCTTTCATTGGTGATATACGTAAGAACACATGATCCCTCACTGAAAACTCCAACTCTCAATGTCTTTTATCTGCATAAGCCTTTTGTCTACTTTGGGCCGCTAGCAATCTTTGCCTAATTAATTGAACCTTGTCAATCAATGACTTCACCAGATCTGGACCCAATACCTTAGCCTCACCAGCCTCAAACCACCCAATGGGAGATCGACATCGCCTTCCATATAATGCCTCGTAAGGTGCCATCTGTGTATTCGCTTGGAAGCTATTATTGTAAGCAAACTCTGTCAACGGTAGATATTTGTCCCAACTACCACCAAATTCAAGAACACAAGATCTCAACATATCTTCAAGAGTTTGTATGGTTCTCTCTGACTGACCGTCAATTTGTGGGTGGAATGCCGTACTCAATTCCACTTGTGTTCCCAATGCCCCTTGGAATGCTTTCCAGAAGTGTGAGGTGAACTGGGATCCTCTATCCGATATAATAGAAATTGGAACTCCGTGAAGCCTAACAATTTCATCAATATAAATTTGTGCATAGCACACGCCATTATATGTAGTTTTGACCGGTAGGAAGTATGCTGACTTTGTTAATCGATCCACGATCACCCATATAGAATCATAGCCCTTAAGAGTTCGTGGCAATCCAATGATAAAATCCATGGTAATTCGCTCCCATTTCCATTCTGGTATCACAAGTTATTGTATCAACCCTGCAGGTCTTTGGTGTTCAGCTTTAACTTGCTGGCAAGTCAAACATCGAGTGACATGATTCACAATATCTTTCTTCATACCCTCCCACCAGTACAACTGATGAAGATCTTGGTACATTTTTGTGGATCAGGGGAAAAATCCCAAAAACGTTATTTTCTGCAAACCCTCATTCTTAAGAGCAAAGGGACGACCTAGGACAGTTTCTCATCAAATTCCCACGATTTTCACGCCAAAGGTAAGTTAATTACTCCCCTAATCCATATTTCGATTCTTAGAACTTAGAATCCTTGTTAATTATCGTTCGGGAGGGTTTTGGCCTGAAATTAATGGTGGGAAAAGCCCTAGTTGAGCATTAGGATCATGGGTTTGTCCTTATGTTGATATTTTGTTATAATTTGGGTAAGTTAGGCCTTGTTTATTGATTTTTGCATTAATTACTTGTTTTAGACCAAGAACAAGCGAAAAGACTTCGAAAAGGGAAGGCTCAAGTGTCTTAGGAGTGTTCAAGCTTGGTTTCGAGGTAGGTGATGGTTTGATTTACCATTGTATTATATATGTCTGTTAATATGGAAACATGAATCGAATCTAATGAAATGATTATGTATGAACAATTACATGCCATGAACCTGTTACTTGACTGTGTGACTGTGTGCACTACTCATTATGGGTGTGATTGTGACTGTGGATGTGCCGACTGGACCGGGTGTCACCTTCCAACACATATGTTGGACCGGGTGTCACGTTCCGACACATATATTAGACCGGGTATCAAGTTTCGACACACAAATATTGGATTGGGTGTTAGGTTCCGACACACTAACAATTTGGGTGTGAGTTCCATGAGAGGGCCATTTGTGATTGTTACATTCATATCTACATGTCATTGATATTGGAAAATTGAATATTGCTCCTAATATGATAATTTAAATATGTATCATGCATATGTGTGTTTACGGTGTTGTAATTACTTTGTATATTTCGCTTACCAGAGTAGCCGTGTGATCCTACTAGTACACCATGGTTTCGTGTACTGATACTGCAGTTGCTCTTTCTTTGTTGAGTACAGGGCATCTTTAGGCGGCTACTAATAGACCTCAGCTAGGAGATTATTAATCGAGACCAGATTCGAGGGTGATCTTGTTCTTTCAAGCTGCCATGGATCCATTATTAGGTTAGTCCATTCTTTTTGGACTTAGACCATATATTCAGACTTTACTTATGTCTAGTTTCTGGGGTTGCACCCTTTTTTCTTAGACTTGTTGATTAGTAGAGTTTTGGTATAATGACTTTCAGGTCTAGGGATTGAATTTCGCGAGGTTTATGCTTGATTGTTTTTGTTAAACCTTCTGAATTATGGGAACTCAGTACTTAATTCATCTTTTAAATTTGCTTCTGTATATTTAAATGGTTTAGTTTCTTTAAGTTGCTTAGTCGGGTTACAATAATGGTTCTCCCACCGGAGGGTTAGTGTGAGTGTCAATCACAATGGTATGGGTCGTGATAAGGTTTGTATCAGAGCCCTAGGTTCGTTGATCTCATTATTCCAAAATGAGTCTAGTAAAGCCTTGCGGAACGGTATGGAGACATCTATACTTTTCTTCGAGAGGCTACATGACTTTAGGAAATCTCTCTGTCTTTTTCTCTTTTCGTGCTATGACTTGATTCCAATTGGTGTCTGGTGATCCAAATTGGTATCTAATCTCTTTCACTCATCTGTCCGCAGATGGTTAACACGCTATACAGTAGCGTCATGCCCGTAGCTCTCATTAATGAGCCAGCAGAGGAACCCACAATAAGAGGTCGTGGTCGAGGCAAGGGTAGAGGAAGAGGAAATGGCAGAGGCCAAGAAAGGTAAGCACCTACCAGGGATGAAGCATTAGTTGAGAATGTTACCAGGGAAGAGGCCCCTCCTGCACCCCAAGAAGAGGCAGAAGAGAATGTGGGGATCGAATTCGAGGAGGATGTTGGACCAGAGGAGGACGCACAAGCTGAGACTACATGTTTTCTTCGCTTCGACCCAGTGATAGATTAGCAAATCATGACTTTTTTGAGTGGGTTGGTCGGCTCTGGAGTCCTTCCCACAGTACAAGCTACTCAACCTCCGGTCAACCACCCCATTGCTTCTACTATTCCCAAGGTTGATGGAGCATTAGGCACTGATGCCTTCTTCCGTCCCCTATTGGGTCTTGTGATAACTGGTACTGAGCATGAGATGTTGACTAAGTTTTAAAGCTGAAACCGCGTGTGTTCCATGGTTTTGAGAGTGAGGATGCCTATGAGTTCATCATATATTTCTATGATAGGCTTCACAAGTTAGGCATTGTACCCCAGCATGGGGTAGAGTTCGTGACCTTCCAGCTTCAAGGTGAGGCTAAGCAGTGGTAGAGGGCATATGTGGAATGCAGATCGCCAATCTTGCCCCCATTCACTTGGATGCAGCTCCATGTTTTATTTCTGGAGAAGTATGTGCCTCGGACTTTCAGGGATCGAAAGAAGGATAAGATCATAGCCTTGAATAGGGTGGTATGTCTATAGCAGCTTATGAGGCTAAGTTTCATGCCTTGACAAGATATGCTACACAATTGGTGACTATAGAGGAGAAGAGGATTCGTCTATTCGTTAAGGAATTGAACCCCGAGTTATATGTATTGTCTGTTTACATGACCTCTACAGGTAAAAGTTTTAATGGGGTGACAAACTTTGTGAAGAAAATGGAAGGAGTTCGACGTGATGGGCAGGTCAAGGATGTGGCTAAAAAGCCTAAGAACAAATGTAACTTTCATGGTTCCTACCGATAGGTTCAGGTAGGCCGACAATTGCAGCCCGGCCAATTCATTCAGCCATGCCCACTTCTACTGGTGGTTAGTCGAAACTCTACAACATAATTCTATTCAAGATAGTCAGGGAGCTGAGTTTGGCAGCAGGCCATCTTTTGACCGTAATTGTTGCAATTGTGGAGAACTTGGACATATGATGAGAGACTATCCCCATTCTCACAGGCCTGACCCCATGCAGCAGACCATAGTAGTAGTACCAGGGGGTAGCGGCAGTAAGTAATGGCAGAGGATGTCCACAAGATGGGCGAGAAGGAAATCAGGGAGGCCGTGGAGCCCGGGGAAATGGTAATATGGGTAGAGGACCAGTGCAGCCAGGCAAGGAGGTTACCCGTCAAGATGACAGGGCTCAGTTTCAGGCCTTTTCGGGTAAGACCGAGGCTGAGGCGTCTAATGCAGTGATCACAGATACTATTGTTGTCTGTAACTGGATAGCTACTCTGTTGTTTGATCTGGGTTTTACTTATTCATATGTGTCAGTCCAGTTTGCCTTGGGATTTTATGCAATTTGTGATGTGCTTGATGCTCCCATCCATGTTTCTATCCTAATTGGAGAGTCTATCATAGTCACCCATATCTATCGTACTTGTTCTATTCTGTCCTGTTTATAGGTATTCTTGATATGACTTACTTTGATATTATCTTAGGTATGACTTGGTTGTCCCCCTATTGTATTGTGCTTAATTGTAATGCCAAGTATGTGCCTCTAGAGATTCCTGGTAGGGAAAAGTTAGAGTGGGAAGGGGTGTACAAGCCTAAGCCAGCTAAGGTCATATCTTTTGTTCTGGCTAGGAAACTAGTGGGGCAGGGTGTTTGGCATATTCGGCTCATATTCGGGATGTTGATGTTGAGTCTTCCTTTATTGAGTCCATTCCTGTAGTGTCTGAATTCAAGGAAATGTTTTCTACCGAAATACATAAAGATTTAACGTGGTTCGATCAATCGATCAACATCCACAAAGGAGATGAGCAATCCACTATAAATATGAGAGTACAACATATGGAGAGAAATAACCTCAACCAATTCACTCGGAATACAATGAGGTTCAAAAAATTCTCTATCATAATCGAAATTCTCCCAATCCCTAGGACTACATTGTGAATGCTGATTAAGATAGAAGGAACAAGTCTCTTTTTATTGAGTCCTATCCTACAAGAAAAGGACTAGTCAATCCAAAACATTTTCCTAAAAGGAAAACTTATTTATGGTAAGAAAAATAATACCCAACAAATCTCCACAGTGGCTTGAGTTTTTGACAATAAATATTTTCACTTTCTTCACATAATTTTCAACAGTTTGTTTCTCATCTCTATAATCTCATCCATCAAATCTATGTCTCAACACATAAAACCTCTCTGAAATAATTTCTCCAATAAAAATCTTCATTACTGTCAAAAAGGTTGCAGCTAGAACTATAGCCGCCAAGATAAACACCCGTCTCTAACATGGCTCCATTATTGAACTTGTCTCTGACACCACTTGTTAGGAACAAAAATAAATAGATGTAATGCGAAAGCTAGCAAAGAGAACCTCAAAGACCACGAGTAAGAAGACAAACAAGAAATATAACAAAAGACACAAATTTAACGTGGTTCGGTCAATAGACCTACATCCACAAAGGAGATGAGAAATCCACTATAAATATGAGAGTATAAAATATATAGAGAAACAACCTCAACCAATTCACTTGGAATACAAGGAGGTTCACAAAATTCTCCTCCATAACCGAAACTCTCAAAACCCCTACGACTATATTGTGAATGCTAATTAAGTTAGAAGGAACACACCTCTTTTCATAGAGTCCTAAACCTTTTCCTACAAGAAAAGGACTAGCCAATCCAAAACATTTTCCTAAAAGGAAAACTTATTTATGGTAAGAAACTTAGGACAAATAATACGCAACACATTCCTTGTAACACACTATATAATGTTGTCTTATTGATACCTCTTCGTAAAAAACTTTTTTTGGGAATAAACGGGAAGAGTTTTTTATCACCCTGTCGTTAGTCTCTATTAGGGTTTCCGTTTCATATGGACTAAAAAGGAAGGAAGACTGGTGCGACTACAGTAATGCCAAGCATACGAGTAAAGGACTCTACCTACCCCGTACTGACAAATGAAAGAAGCTCATCACGGATGATAGGACAAACGATAGAGGTTTCATTCTTGATCTTCTTATTTCATACCATAAAAGGACACATTTGGTTCATCGACATTGGCGCTAGAGGCTCTACCCCCGCCCACCAGCCCCTTATGTATTTAGCGGACCAAGAGACAAAATTCCTCGATATATAAAGAAAGTATGAAGTGTTCCAAACCATTGAAATAGAAGAACTCAAGACTTTTATGACGTGGAAGAAATGATCACCGCTAAGCACAAGATTCAAAGTTGTAATCTACCTACTCTTGTTAGTTGGGACAAAACATCATATCTTGTTGATTTTTCTTTCACACCGCCTCGAGCTCTTGCTTTTAGGGTGGATACACAGGAAATTCACTATGAAAATTGACATGAAACAATCTCTAAAGAGTATGATGTGTCCGACCTTTCTTCTTTTGATCCCCACCCACCTCCCATAGAGGTGGGTCAATATCAATATCTATACCAGATATTTCTTTTAGCTTTATCTTTTCAGAGACATGACAATTCCTTCTGTGCTTACTAGAATGCTACTTAGGTAGAATAATCACTTGACAGAGGAGCACCTGAATCTATTCTTTTTGTATCCCACATCCATCTATGTTAAAACATCTATCCATTCCTCATTGAAAGGAAATGCTACTGAGGGATCAAAAAGAAAGTGGGTGCTTCATCACAAAGAATTTGTTTGTAGAGTAGCGGTCTTTCCCCAAGATATTGTTTTCTTGCTCCTCACCTTAGAGCCAAGTGGCTTTTCGGTGCTCTTCGAGACAGTTCATTCAGCTAGATTGTGGGTATAGCAGGACAATTGTTTTCTCTAGAAAGAAGGCCTTAGTTTGTCTTGTTTAATAGATTTATACATAATTCGAGAGCTTCATACGTCGGGTTTATCTGGAAAAGGAAAGTCAAGAAGAAGGGTGGTAGCTATTCTAGCAAGTCTTTTGTGGATGAGTAGCACTAGGCTAGTAAGCTAGTACACATGCATTTGCCCGATTGCTTTAATAGATGTGTTACCTCCTGGTTCCCACCTGACTTGTTCAAAAACTAAGGAACTCGTTTGAAAAGTAGATTTGCTACATCAGAACGTGAACTCGAAGAATAGGGGTATACAAGTGAACCACCTAGAATCAATTCATGGCCGCTGACCTAAAGAGAGGAGTCATTTACCAAGTAAGCTACGCAACTTTACCCACCTCAACCGATCTTAGCTCAGACATGCCAACAACCAAAACTTACTATTTTCCCTAGGACAACTAATAAAAACTAATACGCCCCCTTCTCAAAGATATTTCCCTTAGGACTTTATTAAGTGAAGTCATTTAATAGTGGATAGACACAAGTTATGACAACCTTCACACGAGGGCCAAAAAATAAGGCTTTCGTTAAGATAATTCGACCATACAATAGAACAATGACAACAATCAACGTTATGGCTACTTTAGGACATTTTCCCCCTTAGAAACCCCCAATGTGAGAATATATACTACGCATCCCACATCAAATAATGCTATCAGCGAAACAACCCTTTATCCAATCCATCATATCACCATGACCTGGCACCTAAGGAATCTTCACTTTTCTACATCCGTAACGAAGCATTCTAACAATAGTTACACAACCCCTGAGTGTCTTAGATAGCTGGAAGTGAAATAAGGCTACTAAGTAGTAACTAAGAATGTGGCTAGCTTAGCTAGTATACTTACTTGCTCGTTATAAGATAGGAGGCTAAAGTAGGGTAGCAAAACTAGGAATTGAGTTGGCTTGTTAGAGATAGGTTACTGAGTGAAAATAAAATAAGTGAACTAGGGATCTAATCAACTTGTTGTAGTTGCTATGGTATACTGGAGTGAAACGAGTTGGCAGTAGAGACCATAAGAAGGAAAGACACTTGCGATCTTTCATCAAAGGAGCATGCCTTATAATAAGGGAATCAAGATGCTCAACCAGAGTAGATAGGCGAACAACAAGAAAATCATATTGTACACTATTTACGACACTACCAAGTGTATACACCATGAGCATGAAGGCTCGTCTTTGTCCTACACTTATAGACCACAATATATGTTGCACTTGGCAATTTTGCGAGCTATGATCATGATGACTAAGGGTGAAGCTAGTAAATCTTTTAATGGTGAAATTTATGATTTTCGTGTATATATATATATATATATTATAAAAATATTTTAAAATATTAAACTAAACTACTCAATTCTTCTTAGTAATAAATAATATTTTTATTATAACATCCAAGTTATTGTATTGAAACATATGACTAACATCATATTAGTTTGAATAAAATATTTGTTGTATAAATAATAATAGGACTATGTGAAGTATAATAATAAGAACATTAATAACAACAATTATGAAAAAAGTTAAAAAGGCAACACCAATGAAACAAATCTATACCAAAACAATGATGAGATAAATTTTGGCGGCAATTATTTTAGTTGTATTATGGGTGATGAGATAAATAATTTTGTCGGGTGCAATTATTTTAGTTGTATTATGGGTCCATATTTCATGAAACACAATTTATTAAATGCAACACTGTAACTTTTTTGCACATAAAATTAATGAAGACAAGTTTAACTTGAAAGAAATTGAAAGAAAAAACAAATTAACAGATCTTATATCTTCATCCTTCAAAGAATTGCCGGAAAAATATCGGTTCCGACATAGTTCTGCCCAATGGATTAAGGATGACAAGAGTAATGATGAAAAGAATGAAAATGCTGAAAAGAACCCCAACAATGAAAATTAGGAGTGACTTGGGATCTGCAATGTAAGTTCCACCAGAAAATTCTCCCAGCCCCAACAACAACAACAATGAGGAGGGACTAAAGTCTAGAATAACATTTCTACTTTTTGCTAAAATAACATTGTGGCAGTGAATTTAGTTTTGAGTGTTCTCATTCTACCTATTAATATAACATTAGGTATATTCTTTGATACATAATAGTTCTAGACATACACATTGTATACCAATTTATCACTATTAGTAGATAAAATGATTTCTTTCACTTATGAATCCCCAATAATTCGAGTAATATTTAACGTCAATAATTATTTTTAACTTCTCTAATTTCAAAAAACGAACATGAAAACAAGTCATAGTGATTTTCATAGTTATAAACTATTTCATTAAGAGTTAATGAGAATATTGTTGCGGCTAGATTTGGGATAGAATGTGATGCTAGCTATTTTTATTGACCTATTGACCAAAGAGATACTATGAACCACACTTTCATTAGGAGGAAAATTGCAGAACATATGTGCAATTTATTTGGAAACCCTGTTGGAATTTCTTGGGAGGATGTACCTATCAAGTATATGCTCTAAAAATAGTAGGATATCAGGTTAAAAACTCACTCCGTCAGACTATATTATAAAGAACTTCTTTCATATTTTTCTGGGAGATATGGAAAGTGATATGTTCAGTAATATATGGAGGAAATAAATGTTATACAAAGAGAATTCATCAAACTCTATCTCATCTAAAAAGGATAGTATCCAGGGAAAAGACTATTATAAGATGGAGCTCTAAGTGGGGAGTTATCTATCAACAAATTACTGACCTTATTCCCAAAATTGAATGTTTTGTGGTTAAATAACTTAAACCACCCGAAAATTTGATGAAGATTAATATTGATGGGATCCAGGATGCCAATGGAAGAGAGCATAGACATGAAATTATCATGGCCATTGCTCGAAGTATCAGTAGGGATACTAACAATATGGCCGAAGCCAAGGCTGCTCTAAATGCCCTGGAGTGGTGTTCTCAAAATGAGCATAACAATGTAATCTTGGAATTTGATTCAAATATAGTTCTTGAGATGATCAAATGTAATTACAATATCCTTTGGCAGATTGTCACGCCTCGAGCCTACACCCTGGACGTGCCCGACACTCGAGAACCATTAGTGGCTTGAGCAAACCCTTGGCCTGACTTAACTGTTAGCGGAAAACTTACTCATAAATAAGATAAAACTTCAAAGGTAAACTTTACTCAACTGTCTCAAAAGATAACTTAAAATATTTTAAAAATAAACATTCAACTAGCCAAAGAGGCAACTCAAGTCTCAACATAAACAACTGAAAATGAAAAGACTCATGAAATAGTGTCTATCTATCTATGAAGCCTCTAATACTATGAGGGATGAAGGGACAAGAACCCCAATCATCCTAACAATTGAAATAACTAAAAATAAAAAAAGGATCCTCCGGAAGCAAGAAGGCTCACCAATAACTCTAGAACTCAACGAAGTGCTGGATGCTGATCTTGGTTACCTGTATCTGCATCATAAAAGATACAGGCCAAATGATGTCAGTACATGAAATGTATGAGCATGTGAGGGAAAATATAAAACAACATATAAACTTGAACTGAAACTGAAGAAACACTAACCTCATCTCAACTCAACTCAACTCAACCTCATTTCAATATAAAAGAATAGAAACAATGCAGTATAAATAAAAGATTTAAAACAGTAGATAACAACTCAATGTATTAGAAAATACAATATAAACTTTGTTTGTAGGCAAAAATACAAGTAAACTCTGTTAGGGAGATTTTCTAACTGACAACAATCACTATGAGCTATGTGATGATACAACGTGTAGCCCAAGCTGCCAGAACTATCCTATAATTTATCGGGATATAGAACTCCTTAACTAAATGGATCCACTAGTCTATGCTAAAAAGCAATAAAAGAATCATCAAAAAAGTATGACCCTTTTCTACCAACATTGGTTACATAGTTTATGGGGGCTGTGAGTTGTTAGAACTCTCCCCCATATCAGTGCTCAATACTACTCCCAAAACATACTTAGCTCATTCTGTTTTAAAGAAAACATTTCCTCTTCCTCAACTTTGAGATTATTACTCGAAAGGTTTCTCTATAAAGAGATAATGATGAAAACTATTCATGAACTCTTTGGAAATATGTGTTTCCTCTTATCTTAAATGTAAAAAACATTTGCTCTTGGGAATACTTGGTTCCCATATATCATTTTAAAGAAAATAAACTCAACTCTACTCTTCTTGAACTTTAGGCTCAAGTCATTTAAAACAAGTTGTAAAACGATTGTAAAAAACTTCATAAAATGACTGGAAAAACCCTCAAGACTTAACTATTAACTCTACCTTGAACTATGGATTCAAGGGTTATGATATCATGTTATGGATGATCTCTCGATGTTTAGATGTACCTTAGAGTGTATAAATCAATTAGAAGACACAGGTACGATTCGAGGGAACTCATATGGAAAGAAGGTCGAAAGCGTAAAGGACTTGGAGACCCTAGTGCACTATGTGGTGTAGGGCTCCAGACCCTAAACTGCAGGAGGGAAGTTGGGAAACACTGAGTGGCGCGGTGCCCCAGGAGACAAACTACATACCCCACTTTCTGGTGCACTGCTGGCGCGACGCGCTAGACTCAGCCCAGAATTTACCGACGAATTTTCTTACTCATTTTTCAATCCTAATTCGCCTAGAATCAAATGGTTTCTTCCCAAATCACTTAGAATAGAATACTCAACTTATGTATAGGATAATCTACTCCAAACCAACCTCAATTCACTAACTTTTATCTCAAGAACTCATCAAACCCATCCTAATTCAAGAACGGAAATAATACTTTCAAGAAACTAATCAAGAACTCAAATTCTTTAACTTCAAGAACGAAACTTCTCTGAAAATAACATGATTGGCGCGTGGGTGAAAAAAACTGACAGTATGAGAACTCACATAGGCTACATTGACAATCCTCTTGGATATCCTGTAAGGAACAATATACCGGGGACTAAGCTTCTCCTTCTTGCCAAATCTCATAACACCCTTCATGACTGAAACCTTCAAGTAAACCCTATCATCTACCTCAAACTCTAAGTATCTTATCCTAACATTAGTATAGCATTTCTGACGACTCTGCGTTGTTTACAACCTCTCTTGAATAAGCTTCATTTTCTCCATAGCTTGATGAACCAAGTCAGGTCCTATCAAACCAGCTTCACCAACCTCAAACCATCCAATAGGAAATCTAAATCTTCTCCCAAAAAGAGCCTCATAAGGAGCCATTTGGATGCTAGAGTGATAACTATTGTCGTAAGCAAACTCAATGAGAGGTAACTGATCATCCCAATTTCCCTTGAAATCGATCACACACTCCCTCAACATATCCTCTAGAGTTTAAATTGTACGCTCTACTTGACCATCAGTCTGAGGATGGAAAGCAGTACTCAAATTTACCTTCGAACCCAAACCTTTCTGGAAAGACTTCCAAAATTGTACGGTGAATTATGCACCTCTATCTGAAATGATGGACATCGGAACTCCATGAATCCTGACTACCTCTTGAATATATAACTTAGCATAATCTTCTGTTGAATGGGTAGTCTTTAATTACCAGCAAAAAGTGGGCTGATTTAGTCATTCGATCTATAATCACCTAAATCGAATCATATTGTCTGCGAGACCATGGTAAACCTGTAATGAAATCCATATTGATCATCTCCCACTTCTAATTTGGAATATCTATGTTCTGAGCCATACCACCGGGCCTCTGGTGCTCTACCTTGACTTGTTGGCAATTCGGGCACGTAGCAACGAATTATGCAATACATTTTTTCATACTAGTCCACCAATAGACTTCTTTTAAGTTACGATACATCTTTGTGGAACATGGATGAATAGAATATCTAGAGGTATGAGCTTTTTCCATGATCCCCTCTTGGATTTCATCCACCTTGGTACACATAATCTACCTTCATACCTCAGTAAACCATCTCCCCCTTGTTCAAAAGTCATCACTTTTTGCTTATGAACATTTGCCTTTAATTGAAGCAAAATATGATCTTGTTCTTGTTTCTCTTTCACTTCAGACACTAATGATTATTCAGTCCCATTCATCCCTACTACTCCGCTTTCATTGGAATCCATTAGTCAGACTCCTAATCGTGCAAGCCTATGCACATCTTTGGCTAACTCTTTCTTTTATTCCTCAACATGGGAAGTACTACCCATAGACAACCTACTCAAGGCATCAACAATAACATTAGCCTTACATGGGTGATAGAGAATACTCATGTAATCATCCTTCAGTAACTCCAACCACCTCATCTGTCCAAGATTAATCTCTTTTTGACTAAACACATACTGAAGACTCTTGTGATTGATGAACATATCCACATGAACACCATAAATATAGTGACGCCATATTTTCAAAGCAAACACAACATCTACCAATTCTAGGTCATGGGTTGGGTAATTTCTCTTGTGAATCTTAAGCTGTTTGGAGGCATAAGTTATAATCTTGCCATTTTGTATCAATACATAATCCATTCCAACTTTGGACGCATCACAATACACCACAAAACCTTGTGTACCTTCTAATAAGGTCAATAATGGGGCAGTAGTCAACTGTTTTTTCAATTCCTGAAAGCACTTATCACAAGCTTCAGACCATTGAAACTTAACTGGTTTCTGAGTCAACTTGGTCAACGGGGATGAAATAGATGAGAACCCATCGATAAACCTTCTATAATAACTAGCCAATCCCAAGAAACTCATAATATCAGTTGGAGATGTGGGTCTAGGCCAATTCTGCACTGTCTCTATCTTTTGAGTGTCAACTCAAATCCATTCACCAAAAATAATGTGGCCTAAGAATGCCACAGACTCAAGCCAAAATTCACACTTAGAGAACTTAGCATACAACTCTCTATCCTTGAGAGTTTGAAGAACTACTTTGAGATGACTAACATGATCTTTCTCATGCCTCAAATAGATTAGAATGTCATCAATGAATATGATAACAAACATGTCTAAATAAGTCTTGAATACTATTTTCATAAGATCTATGAATGCTGCGGGAGCATTAGTTACGCCAAAAGACAACCAAAAACTCATAATGATCATAACGGGTCCTGAAAGCTGTCTTAGGGATGTCACTTTCTTTAACTCTCAACTGATGATAGCCTGATTTGAGGTTTATCTTAGAAAAACAAGTGGCACCATGAAGTTGATCGAAGAGATCCTGCTTCTTATGTCAGCAACCATCTCCGGAGCACAACGGGAAAGTTGGGTGAACTTAAGACTGTACTCATGCACACTTATAGATTCTTGTTTAAGAGTGAGGAATTCTCTTAACTTGGCCTCTCTCATTTCACGGGGAAAGAAATGCCCCATGAAGTCCTCCTCAAACACAACCCAGTTCACAATTGGTGCACCCTCAGCTCTATTCTTCTTTCATTGGTCAAACCAGATTATAGCGACACCCTTCACTTGGTATGCAGCTAGTTCCACTCACCCAACATCAACAACATGCATAATCTCAAAAACCTTCGTAGCTCTTCCATAAAGTATTTCGGATTCTCAGTGACACTTGAACTGGTGAATTCTAAAGGATTCATCCTCAAGAACTCCCGGATCCTGGACGTATCAACCACATCCTGTCGAACCTCTCTTTGTTGCCCAGCTTGGTTGGTCACAACTTGACTCAACATTCATATAGCTTCCCAGAACTCAGCGTTAGTGACCTGTCCTTAGGGTTGCACTTCTGCTGCATTGGGTACTCCTTGATCCTCAACGGTCCTCCTAGTTGGATGACCTCAAACAGACTTCATGGAGCCATGATCTGAAAGATACACGCAAGCATGAATTAGAAAGAAACTTTTTAGAGATGAACTATATCACATGAAAAGAGTATGAAAGAAGTGAGATAGTTCCTAAATGTTGCAGCCTCCTAATTATAGATGTGGCGTGCTTCACAATGATAAATAGGACTATACAGACACGACTTCGTAGACACCCTAGGACTCTTCAACTCTCTACTCTGATACCAAGTTTGTCACTCACCGTGCCTACACCCTGGATGTGGTCGGCATTTGAGAACTATTGTTGGCCCCAAGCGAACCCTTAGTTTGGCTTAACTCTTAGCAGAAGACTTACTCATAAATTAGATAAAAATTAAAAGGTAAACTTTACTCAACTGTCTCAAAAGATAACATAGAATGTCTTAAAAATAAACATTCAACTAGCCAAAGAGGCAACTCAAGTCTCAACATAAACAAGTGAAAATGAAAAGACTCATGAACTAGTGTCTATCAATCTATTAAGCCTGTAATACTATGACGGATGTCGGGACAAGACCCCTGATTATCCTTAAAATAACAAAGAAAGGATCCTCCGGAAGTAATGAGGCTCACCAATAACTCTGGAACTCAATTCAACTGGATCAATGAAGCGCTGAATACTGATCTTGGTTACCGATGCAGGCCAAATAGTGTCAGTACATGGAATGTGTGAGCATGTGAGGGGAAATCTAAAACAAGACATAAGCTTGAACTGGAACTGAAGAAACACTAACCTCGTCTCAACTCAACTCAACCTCATTTCAATATAAAGCAATAGAAATAATCCAATATAAAGAAAATATTTAAAATAGTAGATAACAACTCAATGTATTAGAAAATACAATATAAACTCTATTTGAATTCAAAACTATAAAGTAAACTCTGTTTGGGAGATTCTCTAACCGACAACCATTACTATAAGCTATGTGATGATACAATGTCTAGTCCATGTTGCCATAAGTGTTCTATACTTTGCCAGGGTATAGAACTCCTTAACTAAGTGGATCCACTAGTCTATGCTAAAAATCAATAAAGGAATCATCTAAAAGTATGACCCTTTTCTACCCACGTTGGCTGCATAGTTTATGGGAGCTGTGAGTTGTTAAAACTCTCCCCCATATCAGTGTTCAATACTACTCCCAAAATATACTTATATCATTATTTTTTAAAGAAAACATTTCTTCGTCCTCAACTTTGAGATTATTACTCAAAAGGTTTCTCTAAAAAGATAATGCTGAAAATTGTTCATGAACTCTTTGGAAATCAATGTTTTCTCTCATCTTAAATGTAAGAATATTTGATCTTGGGAATACTTAGTTCCCATATATAATTTTAAAGAAAATGAACTCAGCTCTACTCTTCCTCAACTTTGTGCTCAAGTAATTTAAAACAAGTTGTAAAACAATTGTAAAAGACCTCTTAAAATGACTTGGAGAACCCTCAAGATTTGACTCTTAACTCTACCTTGAATTTGAATTATAGATTCAAAGGTTATGATCTCATGTTATGGATGATCTCTCAATATCTAGACGTGCCTTAGAGTGTAGAAATCAATTAGAAGACATAGGTACGATTCGAGGGAACTCATACGGAAAGATGGTTGAAAGGGTAGAAGACCTGGAAACCCTGGCGCACTGAGTGGCGTAGGGCTCCAGACCCTGAACTACGGCAGGGAAGTTGGGGCGTGATGAGTCAGAGATTTGGACTCATTTGGGGATTTGTTTATATAGAGTTAGTGGCCTCAAATGCTTAATTTGTGCCATAAACTGATGTTAAATCCTTTATTTTCAGGTATATGGATTGAGGAACAAAGCAAGAACACTAACAGGCAAAAAGGAACAAAACAAACTGAAGAATTGAAGAAAGGAAAGCTTGGTGATCAACAAGAGCACTTGGTGAATTGCCGAGTGGCTAGCTTGACCGCCTAAAGTTCTAGTGTGCCAGTCTTGTGGGAAGAAACCAAGTCGGCGACAAAAAGGAGCAGTCGGCGAATCGCTGATTAGTTCTGTGAAGCAAAAATAGATTGCACAAAGTTACAGACCTTGAGGATGTTGAGTGTCAAGGCAAAAAGGCGATGGAAGAGGTCAAAGGGCGGATCGCCAAGTGGTTCAGCGAGCCTGACTTACTTCGCCAAATGAACTTTTGTGACTTAATTTTGGTGACTATAAATTAGATTTTGAACATTTATTTTCGCATGTTGAGTTATGTTTAAACGCTATCTTATACTGAATTAGTTTGAGAAGACTTTTCTCTGTAATTTTTCATAGTTTTGAAGAATTTGAGAGGTTCAATTTGGAGAATTTGGAAGTGGGTTTCGAAGATTCGACAAATTGAAGCATTGTAAAGACTAAATCACTCTTACCCAGTTGATGGATAATCGATTCAGTAATTGTTTTTACCTTTTTATGATGTTTGGCTAAAACCCAAATTCTTATGGTGTGATCATGTGATTATGGGCTGAATTACTTTATGGGTATTGTTAATTACTAGTTTAAATGCTATTTTGAAGTGAGTTTAATCATTAATTGTGATTTAATTAATGAAGTGTAGTTGCAAATTGATGTTTGTGTAATCAAGACACAACTTCCGATGCAAGTGTCTACGATCGTACAATAGTTTAGTAACCTAACCAAGGGTTGGGATCGTTCCCAAGGGAGTGGTTTTGAGAATTAATAGAGCCCTAAATGAGTCTGAAATATATTTGAACTTTGACCGAAATTGTTGTAACAATACCGAACTTTGGAAAGGACCTTTTACCTCCCTGCACTATTTAATAGTGTATTTTTAAGGTATATATGTGCCCATGTGGACATCATAAATATTTCATCATTATAAATAGTGACGTGTCCATATGGGCACACATATACATTTAAAATACACTATTAAGTAGTGCAGGGGGTAAAAGGTCCTCCATAAAGTTTGGTATCATAACATCAATTTCGGCCAAAGTTGAAGTATTTTTCAGACCCTTTTTCCCTTGTGTAAGTCATTTAGGAATTCTTCAGAGGAACTGATGTGATGAGTTGCCCTTGAATCAATAATCCATTCATGTGCACAAAGTTGAGCCATTAGTGAAAAAGTACCTGCTAAATTTGCCTTGTATTCACCTGTTCCTTTGTTGTGCAACAAATTCCTCACTTGACCCAACTCTTCATTAGTCTAAAGTTTTCAATTTTGCATTATTATTATAGGTTCCTTGCCTAGAGCCACAAGTTGGATAAAATCTAGTTTGACTGCTAGTTGAATTGCTCTTCTTTTTTATTTTGAAGTCTGATGACTCCTAAATGCCTAATATATCTGTAAAAAATGGTGAGGCTTCACATACTGTTCTCCCAACTCCCTACGAAGGTTTCCATAAAGGTTTTGCAAAAAAAAAAATCACCTGGAAGACATATCACCAAAATATTCATGGTCTAATACACATGAAGAACTATGAAAATCACCTAATTCCTATAAAATGGCTCCTAAATGACCAAAATATGTGCAAAAAATGGTGAGACACATACTGCTCCCACAACTCCCTACAGAGGGTTCTGGAAATGTTTTGCAAAGAAATCGTCCAATAGTCATATCATCAAAATATTCAAAAAAATTTTTTGAGAAAATCACCTAGTTCTTGTAAAATGGCTCCTTAAATATCCAAAATATTTGCAAAAAAAAGATGAGGCTTCACATGCTGCTCCCCTAACTCCCTACGGAGGGTTCCGTAAAGATTTTGAAAAAAAAATCATCTGAAGTCCATATCACCAAAATATTCATGGGTTAACACACATGAAAAATTGAAAAAAATCACTTAATTCTTGTAAAATGCTCCTAAATGCCCAAAATATGTGCAAAAAATGGAGAGGCTTCACGCACTTCTCCCTAAACTCCCGTCGAAGGGTTTCATTAAGGTTTTGCAAAATATCATCTGAAAGTCTTATCACCAAAATTTTAATGGGCTAACGCACACGAAAAACTGAGAAAATCTCCAGTTTCTCTAAATGACTCCTAAATGCCCAAAATATGTGCAAAAATGTAGAGGCTTCCGTACAATTCCCCCAAATCCTTGTCATTTGAGTTATGTATGCTATCTTAGTGTCATGCTACACTATGTGGTTAACTTAGGGCTTCTCAGGACTCTAGGTACCATGTCACGTCTAGGGGATAGTCTTGAGTCGTGACATTTATTGAGGTAAAAAATGGTGTTTTAATGTGGTTAAGGTTGAAAAAAATGATTGAGGAAGAAAGGTGGAAGAAGAAGGAGAAAAATGTTTTTTTTTTAATTTTTTTTTATTAACTAGTGAATATACGTGTCAAGCGTGTATATTTTACCACAAGACACATGATTAATGATGACATTTTACGGTTTCAGGGTGGAATTAATTTGACTTTTAAATAGTCTAAGGGGTTAATAGGATCCCCGTGAAGTAGGGGTGTGCATTCGGTTTTTCAGTTTGGCTTTGCACTATTTGGTTTGGATTTTTTGATTTTTGGTTTTGTAAAAGTGTAACCCAATCCGATCCAAAATAAATTTGGTTTGGTTTGGTTTTTCTCTATTCGGTTTGGTTATTCGGTTGTGTCAATAATTAATAACATAACCAAAGCAATAATATTGAATCCCTTAAATATACTTTCTAAGATAAATCATAAGAAAAACTTAAAACACAATACTTATAAGTATACCGATTATAGATGTTCAAGCATAAAATATAAATGTAATCATGGTGAAAGGCAATAACCAAAAAGGGACAAAAGTGGTTAACTCCAACTTAATTCTAAACATATATATATATATAGAGAGAGAGAGAGAGATAATTCGGTTTTTTCGGTTTTTATTTCTTTTAAATCTGAAACCAAACCAAACAAAGTATTTATTAATCCAAAATCAATTCGAAAAACCAAAAAACCAATTCAAATAAAAATTCGATTTGATTTGATTTGGTTATTCGGTTTAACCCGAATAGTGCACACCGTGAAGTATAAGTATGTAGTTGAAAATACTATAATAGGTTATGGGGGTCATTTGACTATTTTCTCCCCTTTTATTTTGTATAATATTGGTGATCAAAGGGGTAATTTGACCAAATGATTAGTCCCATATAATTATTGTTGACTCGTTAAAATTGGATTTAGCCAAACTTAAAGTTTTTTTGATATGTTGACCATTTGAAGCATTTAAACATTTTTTCATTCTTTGGTGTAGAGGCTGTTCATTGAGATAACAAAAGGTGATGAAGAAAATTAGGGTTGTACCAATCAATGCGATTGTGAATAGGAAAAATATACGCATCAGTTACTCTTCTACAAGGGTTGAGTATAAAACCCTAGATTTGTCACCTACAAGCTTAAGGTAAGTGATTCTAAATTGAATATGCATTTATTTCATGAATATAACCCTAGATTTGTCATTTGAACATAAAATCAAAGATGCAAATTGGAAATTTTCGGATATAGATCTATAATCAACTCATTTAAAAATAAGGTTTTTGATGTCTCTTCAAGATGGATTCAATGATATTTTTTTTAATCAAACATGTTGGAGGATTATCAAGCATGACATCATTAATTTTGTGCAATACTTCTTCAAAGGAGGTAATATGACTAAATTATTTTCTCATACTTGTTTAATCCTTATTTCTAAATGTGATAATCCTAACACCTTCTATGTTATAAGGCCTATTAGTCTTTTTTTTGCTTAGAAACAAAGGTGTTTTATTTATTTAATTTAGAAAGGTTTTATCCATAAAAAGGAGGAACTGATCTAAATGATGCAGTTCCCATAGAATCTCTTTCGAGAGCATATTTTACAAGAGAAAGAGATGCATCAAAAACATAGGGTTGATTACATATCATATGTGGATCCTTTGTTTTCCTTTCGTATAGTGCTAGTAAATTTGCTACCTTATTAGCCTCCCTCGGGGTGTGCTTCATGGCTGACCCCTTCAACTGTAGGAGTATCGATCGACCTGCAATCAGCATAAATGTGTGAGTAGCCAGCTGAGATTATTACCATGTGATTAAGGTGTTAAGTAATACCTGAGAATTGATTTCCACCAGTAATTGCTTAATATTTCTACTTTGCGCTAGAGTTAGGCCGTGGAGCAAAGCTAGTATTTCTGCATGAAGGGCATTTTGAGATTTAACTTTGCATGAAAAACCCACAATCCAGTTGCCCTTAATACTCCTCATGTTCCACCATTAGTAGAATGTAATTTATACGAGCCATCAAAATTTAATTTTAGGATTCTTCCGGGGAGTTTGTGCCAGTACACTGGTGTCATATGTGTGGGTTTTTTTTTTTTGGTGGGGAATAAGACAAGTGGTAGTATTCAATTGCTTGGAAGGAAATATTGTGGAGGGTGCTAGGGATCCTACTAATTAATATTCTTGTTTTGATATAGTTTACTATTCCTATTTTCCCATAAATTCAAAAATGATTGGAGCCAGTATAGATGTTGGCACCATGGAGTGATTGTTTAAGGTCAAGTATTTCGTAGTGGTGCAAAGATGATGTATTTGTTTTTTTAAATCTTCCTAAAGAAAGGATTTATCATAGTGATCGATGTGTTTGCGTCCCAGCATTCTGCAAAAATATGAATGGTATTTATTTTCCATTCTAGGGCACGAGGGAAAATTTCTTGAGTTATTGATTTCCCTAGTAAATGACTGCGGAAGTTGGAATTAGCTTATTTCTGCTGAGAAGACACATAAAAAATGGAATCTTATTGATAGCATTTATTTCCAAACCCAATCATGATTGAGAATAGTAGCTCTATAAGGATCTCCAGAGTTTGAGGGGTACAAATCATAATCAATGTATTAAACTTTTCATCTGCATGACTTCGGTTCTAAAAGAAAGTACATATTTTGTGAGATGATTTTTGGGTGTAAGTAGTAATGATGGAAGCTTTGATATCAATGGGGATGTCGAAAGATAGACGCGAGAGATTTCTAAGGAGGTAGTTTACTAAGCCGATTTATGAATAGGACTATGCATTACTTGCCAAAGTGAGTGAGAGGCTTCTACCCAGTTGTCGTCCCAAAGGTGAATATTTTTTTCATCACTAATGTTCCAAGAGATAACTTTTTGGTACATGGAGTAGGATATCGCAACGCTTTCCATATGTAGGAATCGTAAGAATAGTAATTAATATGAGTCCTTTTGCTCCTATTTTTTAGAACTTTAGCCCATAATTGATCTTTATTCTTTTGGAATCTCTAGTTTAAACTTGATTTGGAGTAAAATCTCACATGGACAAGGTTCTCTAAAATGTGTCTCATATTCAAAAAAGGCAGACTATAAAAAATGGAATAGGTTTTAATAGAATTTTCTTTGTCATATACATCAATCACATCACAAATTTGAATCTGTGTGCACTCATTGTGAAAGTTCTGGCGACCTACGAAACACATCTCAAGCTCAGTCCAAATCCTTTCAAAAAAATGTTAATTACATTAAAAAGAAAAACACCATAACCCTAAAACAAAAATCTCTTCCACATTTGGCCAGGAAAAAAAATTCTTATCCATCCATGTACAAATAATTAAAAAGGGACCCCTAGTTGATCTTTATACCCAAAGCTAACCTTTGATATTGTTTCAGGTGAAAGTTAGAGGAGAAAACAAAACTTGGTATTTGGACCCTGCTTGCTCCAAATATAATGACATAAATGCGAGAGAATTTCCTCTCACTCACAGTTTTCCAAGGCGGAAGTGTAGCCTTTGAAAATGGAAAGAAGAAAGGAGAAATTGTTGGAATCGAAAAAGTGGGAAGTCATTGCCACATGCCATTAAAGATGTCTATTATGTTCTAGAACTGAAGCACAATCTATTGAGTGTCTACCAAATGTGCAACAAAGAAAAAAATGTACTATTTATAGCAGGAGAATGTCATTTCACAAAGTTTAGTGAAAACTTGATTGAGATGAACCAAAGTGAAACACCTCTTCTTTCAAACTGAAGAAGGCAAGTACATCAAAATATATACACATGGACCTGTGTGGACCGACGAGGGTTCTCATCAGAGGACATAAGAGGTATGTTTTCATTAGTGTTGATGATTACACCAAATAATTCACTTGGACTGTATTTCTTAGTTCAAAAGATGAGACCTCTGAAATTTTTACTATCTTTGTGAAACTGGTCCAAAAGAAGTCTAAAGTTAAAAGTATTCGATTTGACCATGACACAAAATTCGAAAATGTTAAATTTTTAGAATATTGTGCAAAACATGGAATATATCACAATTTCTCCGCTCCTAGAACTCCTCAACAAAACAGAGTTATGAAAGAAACAATAGAGGCTCAACCTTGTTCTAAACTAAGAGAAGATAAATTGGTTAAAACTTGTGCTAATAAAGTGTTGTAAAATATAAGCAATACTAAGAGATATAGATAGTCGAATGTAGAGATCATCTCATTCAAATGGCTTCAAGTATATCTCACAATGATTAATGACAACCCTATTTGTAGGTTGACAAATCACTCAAAAAGGCACCATCCTAAATGCCTAAATTAATATATACATTCTATGATTCATAGATCCTAAAAAATATGAATACATCAATGTAAGTAATTTATGTATTAAGTAAATTGATAATCTGAATTTTTAGACATTGCATTGAGCATATTCTCATTTGAATTGCTCAAGCTTTTTTTCGAAATGTATATTAACTATGGGAGGTATTTATCGAAGAACGTTTATCAAATCTTCATCTAGTCATGCATATAAGATTTTGAAAATAAGGACATAAAAACAACATTAAACTCCATTGAAACTTAATTTTAATTTTTTATATTTGCAAAGAAAAAGAAGAATGTTGGCTAGATGAAGATATGATATAATCAGTGATTCAGCCAAGGTCTAAAAAAGTAGTATTTATTTATCTAAAATTCGAACACTCTTTAAAATATTCTGAATTATGTTGTTGATTACGTCACCAATTATGTCATAGTTACTAATTACATCATTGAGTATATTACATCATGTCAATGTAAAATTATAATATTTCAATAGATAATCTAGATTCGGGGAAAGTAATCTCAAATAATCAGATTTATTTCTTTAGATCATTCTTTTTCTATTCGTTGACTTGTTGTAATAGTTTTTTTTCCCTATCACTCATGTATCCTCTATATAAATCAACAAGTCCATACATGTTTTCATAATTTTGATTTTAAGTATTTTGAGAGTGATTCTCTCTTTTATTATATATCATGGTAAATTATTTGATTAACTCTCTTCTTACTCGTTGTGTTCCTTTTTATGTGAGGATATTACTCTTTAGAGTCTCAAATAATTTATTAATCACAATTTCTCAAACTTTTATATTTTGAACCATTAATTATTTTTTCGACTTATTGTATTTTTTGTGTAGTTTTTGAATATATAAATTTTATTTTAATTTGGTTGAAGAATATACATTGTATTAAAAATCACAATTAAGTGTTCTGACCCTCATACTCTGATCCTTTCACACAAATTAGGACATAAGGAGTGTTTAGTTTTCCAAAGATAGAACACCATTCACAAAATTTTGTCTATGTCACTGATTACGTCATGTCAATGCAAAAGTATAATTATTCTATAGATAATCTAAATGCGGAAAAAGTAATTTATGACTAGTCATTTTTTTTCTTAGTTTATATAATGCTTGATTGTGGTTAAATGTAATAATTTCTTTCTTTAAACCTCAAACAACCAAATTTCCTTCTTCGGATTATTCTCATTTTGTTCATTCACTCAGAACAACTATTTTTACTTTATTTTTTCCATTTAAGTCATGTGTTGTATCCTCTATATATATAATCCACAATCCAAGACCTTTTTTTAAGGCAAAAAAAATCGCTTTTAAGTTTTTGTGGAGCGATTTTGTCTTTTTCGATATATCATGATAATTTATTCGCTCGATTGTTTTCCTCAATTCCATCACTAAGGAGACATTTTTGAGAAATCATGGCAAAATTTTTAATCTTTTAAATATTTGTATAGGATACATGATAAATTTCATATTTTTCTTGGATGGCATACGCTTCTTAATAAATGTGTGTCATGAAAAAACTTTATTTGTATGATTTCAATCTAACTTTAATCCTGGTATATTTCAATCGTAATTCTCTATTATCTTGTAAAGCTCCCTATTCTATTCATTTAATTCCCTTTTTCTTTGTGAAATAAAAATAATGTAGAAATGTTTGATCTAAAATTGGGAATATTTTTATTTTTTTCTTTTAATTTTTATATAAATGATTTTTGATTTTCTTACACTTATCTTCATTTGTTGATACACTCTTCCAAAGGTTCACGGGAAAAGTAAAGTGGTTTGAAGGCAATGGTGCTAATTAACACAAATTGTTGCTTTAAGTAAACCAAGGGATGTTGCTAACACGATTGTAAGATTTTTGATGAGTCATTTTTCTCGTCCTATTTTAGGTTTGTATTCTTTTTATTTTCATTTTTGAAGAGGTTGTCCAAGCCATTTAACTACGTTTTTAAAGTTTTGGCTTGAATATTTACGTTTTTAATTAGTATGTGAGCAAAACTTTATTAAATAGTCTCTATACTTCTCTTTAGTGTCTATGTCTAACGAGTTCCTTATTCCAATACTTTTCCTATACTTCATCTCTATTTATGATCAAGAAGTTTCACTTTAGGTCCATAATCTCAACCTTTTGAGTCTGCTTTCCATTCCAAGTAACATTTTAGGGATACTGACACCTTCATACAACATTTAGGGAATGGAAAACATATTACACAGTTTTGAAATGTTATTTAACTTTTTCAGCATTACATGCTGAACAATCAAACATATGTTATAATTATTGAAAGTTGTACAAAGGTGTTAGTATTCCTAAAAAAGTTACTAGGAACGGAAAGTAGACTCAAAAGGTTTATAGACCTAGAGTGCAAATTATTGATTCATGAATATAGATGAAGTATAAGATAAGTATAGGAATTAGGAAACTCGTTAGATATAGACAACAAAAAAAAGTATAGAGAAGGTATAATAAAGTTTGTATAAATTATAGAAACCACGTATTATAAGTACTAAATAACATCCTATCCCTTCTAGTTTTTTATTTACAAAAATCCCTTAAAAATGTTGTTTGTGGGATACATAGCGTTGTGCATGGGATACTTAAGGTTTGATACATTCCAGTTAATAGTTGTTGCGTTTCAGAAGGAAACAATAACGTAGATTTGATTTAATAACTATAAATCCCATAATTCACGCCTGAAAGATTGTAAATCTTCAATTCCCTTACGTAACTGATTGATAAATTCAAATTTCAAATCAGAGCTCCTTCAGCTAACCAAATTTATCATGATAAAGTGGATCTACATTCTAAGAACTCGAAAAAAATAGCTTTAGACGATGAATATCACAATTTTATTACGACATTCTGGAATTTGGGTAAGCGATGTTAATTACAAAGGTTACAAGAATGATGGAATTGTCGTTGGAGAATCAATTTCATTTATGAATCTGAAAGCGTTGATTTTAGCAGAGTTGGAGATCGACGGTGTTAGAAAAGATATTGAAATTCGATACATCATAGACGGAAACACATGTCCATTGAAAATCAGGAACGACATGGGTGTGAAACTTTATTTGGAAGTAAGAAGAAATGAGCCTGGAATCGGCATGTATCCGTTATGTATTGATACAACTGAGAAAATGGTTGGGGAGATACATAACTTTGATTGTTCATCCGGTGAAATCATATGCGTGGAAAGTACATAAAGAGATACTGAAGCTCTTGCTCTGGTCGAATTGAGAATTTGTGATTTAGATTATATTCCAGAATTGAATGGTACAAATTACATAACTGATTCCAATAGTACTGATGTGAAGACATGCCAATTGTATAAGGATAAAGGAACACTCATCGCTGTAATGGCGAAATATAAAATAAAAAACAACTTCAATTTCAAAGTGAAAAGATCGGATAAAAAAAGGTATTGGACTGTTTTAGCTCTAATTTGATTTGTTTTTCTTCAGTTTATGCATATAATTAGTATAATTCTAGTTTCTATTGCGTTTGATACATTAGTCTAATTAGTATATGTATTGTATTGATAAGTTCGTTGGTGTTTGATGATTTAAACAAAATGGTAAGTATTATGATTGTTGTGTTCTTTATTATTACAGTTACATTAGTTGTGAAAAACTTTAACAGTGTTTTTGTTATATGACTTAATCTAATGAAAAATGTGTACAGCTATGTGTTAGTTTGCTTCAGTGATGAATGTGGGTGGACTTTAAGGTCTTCGTACAGAAAGAAATCTAATGTATTCAAAATGAGGTCTTTAAAAATGAACATATGTGTTCGATGCGGGATAGGATACTTACGAAAGTACAAGCAACAGTTGGATTTATTAGTAGTGTGACTGCCCCCAAGTTGTTTAATCATAAACGAATTCATACGCCGCAAGATGTAATTGAAGATATTCGAGTAATATATGGGGTTGAAATATCATACCAGCAAGCATGGCGTGCTAAGGAACGTGCACTGAAAATGCTAAAGGGTAAACCATCAGAAAGATATAAGCAGATGCCAAGATACATATGGATGCTAAATAATGTGTATCCAAATTCATATATAAGGATGCAAAAGACGAAAAATAATCAATTCATGTATCTTTTCATAGCACTACGGCCATTGATAAGAGGGTTTGACTATTGCAGACCAGTAGTTGTAGTGGATGCTGCACATCTTGGCGGGGCTTACAAAGGTACTTTTGTATCAGCGAGCACACTCAATGGTGCAGGTATGACTTTTGTAATACTGATGTAATTTTGAACTTTGTTTTCAGTGTATAATCAATGTATCTTAGTGTAACAGTTATATATAATATAGTTAAATGTGTGCTGCTTTGTAAATAGGTAGCATATTACCGTTGGCATATGGTGTTGTAGATACTGAAAATGACTGTTCGTGGACATGGTTCTTCGAACAATTCAAAAATGCATTTGGCGAGCGTGAAAATATGTGTATTGTATCAGATAGAAATGAAAGTATTATGAAGAGTGTAAGCATTGTGTTCCCAAATATACCTCATTGTGCATGCATATGGCATCTTTGGAAGAATGTATGTTCAAACTTCAAAAGGAGTAAAAACACACTAAGTGATATATTTTACTCAATGGCAAAGGCATACAGAAAAGAAGATTTTGATAAATTAATGGCTAAGGTGGTGAAAGTTGATCATAGGGTGAAGGATTACCTTGAGGATGTTGGGTATGAGAAGTGATCAAGAGTTCATTCAATAGTAAACAGAGGTACAATGATGACTTCGAACATCGCAGAGTGTATCAATGGTTGCCTTGTTGATGCACGTCGGTTAACTATAATAGACTTCTTGGAGGAAGCTAGACTTCTATTTGGTAGTTGGAACTATAAAAATAGAGAAATAGCGTCATATACAAAGGACACATTGGGCCGAAGATTTGAGGAGGTATTGATTGTCAACGCATCTAAAAGTTCAAACATGAAGGTATTTATCAATATCCGTATCTTTCTGTTTGATGTATCAACAGCTCTGATTTGTATTGTTTGAGAAATGATATGTAAATGTCATATTATGTAATGTATCAGTAACTTCTAATTATTTTTAGGTTGTCCCATTGTCTGAATATATTTTTTCAGTTTATCAAGCCGAAAGAAGATACATTGTATGCCTTGAGCGAAAAATATGTACGCGTGGAAGATTTCAATATGATGAGATACCTTGCGAACACGCAATTGCAGTTTTGAAGCACAAGAATGTTACGGATATGCATCCATATTGCTCTGATTACTACAAGCCGGATGCATTAGAAAAAAGCTACGAGGTTGCAATGGTTCCAATGCCAGATAAGGAGGATTGGACCGTTTTAGACTAGGTTTTAGATGAAATTGTCTTGCCACCTAAGTACAGAAGGTTGGCTGGACGACCAAGGAATCGAAGAAAGAAAAACGCGGATGAGAAGATAACAGTGAACAAGAATTCTTATGGGCGATGTCGACAAGAAGGTCACAACAGGAGGACTTGTACTTTCTTCCCGAAAGAGAATTGAAATAATGTTTTAAAATAGGATATTCGTGTTTTTCTTTCTTCGATTATATGTATTTTTCGCTTTTAGTAGTTGGATTAAATAAAGTGTATTGTTTAAACAATTTATTTTGTTTTTCAACTAAATGCATTAGTTCATAACAGTGTGCCAATCTTATATTAAATATAAAATTATTCGTATACTAAATGTATAAATTGCGAAAAATAATTATTGTGTAAATGAATAAAATATTGATTCATTACCATGATAATGATTTAAACAAAATTAAGTGTCCCAAAATTTACTTTTGCAAACGTGTTTTGTATGTATCACATACACTGAAGACTATTAATGAAGCACACATTAAAACTCTTAAAACTGTATTTGATACAGTTAGAATTTTGATATATTTTACCTTAGCAGTGTTGAAGTTCAATTTAAAAGTTTGTTGTGTTATGTTTTTGTAGATTTACATGATGTATCATATACATTCGTATAATTTAAGTGGCTTACATAAATGTACTTGGTATATGTGAATAACATTCATGCATAATATACATTACGACTTATGTATCATATATATCATTTCGTAAGTAAACTATCAGATTACTTAAAGTCAAACAGTGATGATTGTGGGGCTTAACGTTATAAAGCAACAAATTTATCTAAAGCAATATAGTGAAAACACAATTTTAATAAATAACAAAATACTGTACTAAGTTTTTAGAGAAACACATAAAAAAAAGTGAATTTGTCTTCAAAACAAAACAACATGAAAAGTTGTTCATGCAATCCCTATTAAGTACTAATCTATGTTAACGAAATCTTGTTCGGTTGATGTTGTGAATTAACCCTTAGGCTTTGGTGGATCGTCATTCTCACTTATGTATCCACCCTTGAACTTGTCGCTGTCGTATCTCCACAATAATGTTGCATATCTATTGCGAAGATAATTTGCTAAATGGCCATCAATATCAGGTGGTATAACAAGTTGGTCACTCAAAAACTCTGCAAATGTAGCTACATATAACCCGCAGTCCCTACAACAAAATGTAGAATAAAAATTTGTAAAAAAAACTTACACATATGATTGTAGTCAATAATTTAAATACTTACATGCTATCCTCTTCTTGTTGCATGATGCCTTGAACGTATTCAATATTGAAAGGAATATGTGACTCCAAAAGTGTACCAGTTTGTTTGTCCTTATATGCATCAAGTTCTGGCCAGATTGTCCGCTCATTTTTTTCAAAGAAACCAATGTCAAGGAGGTAAGAAGGTAGCATCCTTGACAACTTTTTTATCTCCTCATAATGTACTTGTTTCCTTGTGCCTATAGAAGAGTTATACACGCATATCAACCTCCAATTCAATTCAACAACAGCTAACACCCAATGGAACTTTCCATCACAATTAACCAGAATGTAAACATCGTCCACAAGCTGCCATGGTAATGCAGCTGGTATTGAAAATCCTTTCATGACGTTGGTTATTGACCTCTGATGTACAGATATAGCTACAGCACGATCAATGTATTCTTGGGTACTAATATCATCATCAGCCACATTGTTATAATACCTTTCATGGGTATTGTTGATATGTGAACTGAACAAACAATTGACTGTTGTGTATCTGTATTGATTTATGTTGCGAAGTTTTGATTTTTTACGAAGATAGTAAGAAACAACATCCATGTGCTACACAAAACATTATAAACATAATTATACATTTAAAAAGAAAAACATGAAAATAAAATGTTAGATACTGAATTAATATGTATATAACACCTATTAAATGAATGTATCATATACATCAAGATAACTATATATGATACATTTCAATTTAATGTAGCAGAAACATGAAATTTACATATACATGTCATATTTACCTGATCAGTCCAGCAGTTTTTGGGTTGGGACATGGCATAGAACCAATTTTTATTGAACGGATATGCAACAACATAATCCATCATTTCAAAACCTAATGAAGAGGCTTTTGCTCTGTACTTATCCTCTGTTGGTTTCCTGTTTTATAAAGTGTAAAGAAAAGATGTTATTTAAAAGTGCAACAAGATTTGTAATTTCAAAATTGAAAAAATGTAGTAAAAAGTATAAAACTTACTTTTTGGCATGTGTTTTGAGAAGACCTGTAGTAACCCACTCAATAAACTCATCAATCAGATATGACGGGGCTTGATTTGTAATCTCACAACCTTCAAATGGAAAATCTGGACGGATTACATCCTCCGTGACCTCTTTTCCTTTTTCACTTGACCCAAATGAAGTCAAATAAGGAGATTTGCAGATTTTTGAAGGCATCCTGATACGTGCAAGAGGAGTATTTGTATTGCTTCGGACAACAATCTCTATGATTGGAATATCAGTGGGTAATTGACTGTCCGAAAGAAAAATTTGGCTATTGGTTAACTCCTGTGGATTTGCTGCACTAACTGGTTTAACAGGAATAGGCAATCTTCCTAGATTAGCAATAAGTGTATGCATGGCTTCTCGAGTTTCAGATGATATTGTACCAGATGTTGTATAATCCTATATGATTCAAATTGATAATTAAATAAGATTTGATAAACCATATGATATATAAATGATACATAAAGCATAAATTACCAATGTATCAAATGTAGCAGTATCTGACACAGACTGATTAGTGTTACGTTGAATTTTATATAAAGCATCTTCATTCATTGTTTCTTCGAAGAACTGTTGAGGTATTTGTGTTGTTGGATCATTCTGAATAACAACATATTGTACAATTTATGATACATTAAACAACATATGTATCATATAAAAAGGACTATTAATGTATCAAGACAGATTACATATAGTAGACAATCAATTTTATTTAGATACATTGATATGTATCTTGCAATGGAATGTATCATATACACACATAATTAAAAATGTAAAGTATCATACACACAAAAATTTGATGTATACAAATCACATAAATAAACTGCAATGTATCATAATCACACTTGTATGTATCTTGTAATGGAATGTATCATATACACATATAATTAAAAATGTAAAGTATCATAATCACACAAGTAAACTGCAATGTATTATAATGTCACATTTTGATGTATCACTACAAAGTTGATGTATACTAATAGTCAATTTATGATGACAATAGTACCTTCTTATGCTCAGTTGTTTCTGCAGTATGATGAACATTTGCATCTGATGATTGAAGTTCTGAAACTTCCTTCATTTCTTGATGATTCTTCAATGTATCTTCAGTCTGTATTTTTTTGAACAAGTTTTTTTCAAACAAAATATGTTACTGATAAATTGTTTAATTAGATATCCGCAATGAATAAAGTAAAAATAAACATGATCTTCAACATCAAAATCAGATACACCAATGTCTTGGTCATTAATGGCAAAATCCATCTGTATCGATGAGGTTGGTTGTTGATCAAAGTTGCAGGTACTTGTTTGATGTCCATCATTGACTTCTTTACCGGAAACTTCAACAATGCACAGCGTAGACTTGCCGCACAAATCCTTCATGAATTAATTTTTTAACAAAATGAGCTATGAAAGTTAAAACATAAAAACAAAACAGATATACAACACAATACCTTTGGTTGTTTGTCGTCCTCCCTATTCCTAGAATTCATCATCTAAGAGTGGCTTGCCTTTATCAAATTCACAAGATACTCAAATTTACTGTCAACCTATTCAAAAAAATTAACATTCAGTTTTATATTTATGAATAAGCAAAAAAATATAAATTAATATCATTACTTAGGTATTCCTTCATATGTTGTTTCAGTTCTTCAATATCGGGATATACATACTTATCTTTTTGGACTTGTGAAGAGACATGGGCAAAAGATACATTAGCAGGTGGGGTAGGTTCTTCATCCGGCATTGAGAATGACTGGTTTAATGGCAGCCTTAATTGCTCTGGCAATTCAGGTTTCGACACCTTTGTTTTAGGTGTATCAATTTTCTTTCTCCTTTTGGGTGGTGGTGGAGATAATGTACCAGACACACGTGATGATTTTCTCAATAAATGACAAGGAGGACTTGTTGAGAAATCCTTAAAGCCTGAAGTGTGTTAAATTAGGTCTTAGGCCTAACTCACACCCCAAAAGCTAGCTCAAAGGGAGGAGGATTGCCCAAGCCTTATAAGGAGTCCACCCATCTCATTAACCACCGATGTGGGACTTTTGTTATTCTTTAACACCCCACCTCACGCCCAGTGCTTAGCATCTGGTGCATGGGCAATTTTGATTTTGGGGGTCCCAACATCGGGTGAGACGGGCCCTGCTCTGAAAAATTTTGATTTTGGGGGTCCCAAGGATACAATTCATACGTACCATCTTCGACCATTAGAAATTTTTCAATCTTTATGGAGGTCTCACCAAGATGGCATAAGATGAAAGTATTGATGAAGTATAAGATTGCCATCTGAACGGCGTCCTGTGTGGTATCCCAATTACCCATTACAAAACGTTATATCAAGCGACTCTTGGTTATACCTGCAGTTGAATCAGGGAAATACCTTTGTAGTAACCGGCTCGGAGTGAATTTCGAATATGAAAAATCTGTCACATTTTCTTTGCATTTAAGGCCAGTTACAATGGCAAATTCCTTTATACCAAACTGCAATACAGTTCCGTTAGCATGTCGAACATGCAATACATCTTTGTTATCGTGTTGCAGCTCCAACAACAACAAGCACTTAGTAATCTGTCTCTGGAAATTACATTTTGAAATGTTCAAATATGGTCCAAAAATTATATTCTTGAACATTTCAACGCCTTCTTCATTTATGGACTTCTTGATTTCATTCACAAAATCAAAATTGAACGTTGCTCCAAATCTCAATGGATGTGCTGGTATTTTTTTGATAACATAATTTATGCCCTGTTTATATAGAAAAACAAAATATATAATTGTACTTGTCTAAGCTCAAACAAATGATGTAATTAAGAGAGAATGATACATTGAAGATAATTTGTAAATTCAGTAAATACGTTATAGTTTTATAATGACATCATATCAAACACGTCGTCAAATGCATAAGATACATGAGTAATTAACATCAGCCCAACCAACCAAATACTTGAATTATTTTCAGGAACAAACTGTAAAGGACACTAACAGTATATTGTACATGAATTCAATACATATATGTATCAGGCATTCATTGTTAAGGATGTATATGAATGTATCAGATACATCATATGCATCAACAAACAAAATCATGAACTGATACACCTTCAAACCTATACAACACATGATGCTTTTACTGAATTTGAAATTAAAATGATTGAAGATACATGAATGATAAAATTAGTGAATCTGTCTTCATTGTTAAATGACTCTTAATTCGATTTCACAAATCACATGCATCAATGTAAAGCTAAATTTACCGATTACAAATCGATATTGTTCTAACATACTATTAAAACATTGAATTGATAAGTAATGTATCTTCACTGTAATTGGGGGAAATAAGGGATTTTTGAAATTTTTGAAATAAGTAGGGATAAATGGATATTAAGATAAGTAAAGGAGTGTAGTTAAGTAATTTGTCCATAAAGTTTTGCTCATATGCTAATTAAAAAACATAAATATTCAAGACAAAACCTTAAAATCATAATTATAATGACTTGGACCATTAAGAACCTCTTCAAAACTAAAAATGAATACAAAGTTAAAATAGAACAAGAGATAAATAGCTCATAAAAAATCTTACAATTGTGCTTGCAACATCCATTAGTGGTTGACTTAAAGAAATAGTGTGTGTTTACACCCTTGCTTCTGAATCCTTTTTTTTTCTCGCGATCGTTTGGAAGAGTACATAAACAAACGAAGATAAATATAACAAAAAACCAAAAATCATTTATACAAAAATTAATAGAAGAATAAAGTAAAAATATTCTCAAATTATCGATCAAACATCTTTAACTACAGATTATTTTCATTTCACAAAGGAAAAGAGGAAATTAATTGAAAAGAAAAGAGAGCCTAACAAGATAAAAGAGAATTACAACTGAAAAATATCACATGACATGACTATAAAGTTGGATTAAAATCATATAAATAACGTTTATTTAGAAGTGTATGTCATTAACAAAAAAAAATGAAATTGATCATGTATCCTATACAAAATATTTAAAAGATTAAATTTTTTGTCATGGTTTCTCAAAAATGCCTCTTAAGTGATGGAATTAAGGAAGACAATTCGAGTAAAAAAATTACCATGATATATCCCAAAAGGTACAATCGTCCACAAAACTTAAAATTGATATATTTTTAAAAAGGTCCCTGGATTGTGGATTATATATAGAAGATACAATACGTGACTTATATAAAAGAAATCAAGTAAGAAATAGTTGTTATTAGTGAATGAACAAATGAGAATAATCCGAAGAAGCAATGTTGGTTGTTTGAGATTTTAAGAAAGAAAATATTGCATTTAACCAAGGTTGAACATTATATAAAATAAGAAAAAATGACCGGTCTTAAATTACTTTCTCTGCATCTAGAATATCTAAAGAATAATTATACTTTTGCATTGACATGACGTAATCAGTGACGACGTAACAAGAATTTTGTGAAGGGTGTTTCAACTTTGGATAAATAAACACTCTGTTTGTCCCAATTTGTGTAAAAGGAAGGAGTATGAGGGTCATTACACTTAGTTTTGATTTTTAATATGGTATATATTCTTCAAAAAATTTAAAATAAAATGTATATATTTAAAGACTACAAAGAAAATACTATAAGTCGATAAAATAACTAATGGTTCAAAATATAAAATTTTGAGAAAATTATGATTAGCAAATTATTTGTAACGACCGGGTTCCATCGTTATGGAAAAGACAACGGGGAAAAAAATTTGGGCCGAAAAACTTTTTCGTAGTATCTTGAAATTTCCCAATCTAGTCCAGATTTGAACGAAATCGAAGTCTTTGAGGTGTAGGGAAATCTGGTAGCAATCAGGTGATTTAATTATGATTTTGATTACATGAGTAGTTAGGTAAGTCGTTAAGGAATCCGTACGACTTTACGGAATTAAATTCGGGCGAGTAGAACTCCCGAAATTGATCTTAGCGTGAACGGTATTTTCTGAGTGTCGTTGGTTGAAGGCGTGTTGTGAAATGGGGGTTTTGGAATTCTTTAATTAGCTTACTATTTCGTGCAAGCCGCTTTGGCAGTGATTTCGATCGCCAGGGCAGGGCCACTGTGGCGAGCCAGACGCGACTTAAAGTCGTAAATAAACCCCAAAACGTCTTTATTCTGCAATTTTCGAATTTGAGAGCTAAGGAACGAACCCAGGTCTTTTCTTAACGGTTTTCCACCATTCTTAAGGCTAAAGGTAAGGTTTAAACTCCCTGAATTCGTTTTCGATCTGTAAAACGTAATCTAATGGGTAATTATCGATGGGGGAGAGTTTTGATCTGGAATTCATGGTGGAAACAACCCTATTTTGGGTACTTGGGATCATGGGTATGATCTAGGGTTTATAGGATTGTTAGTAATTCGGGTAATTAGTGATTGTTTATTGATTCCCGTATTTTATTGATTGTTTGTAAACCAAGAACAAGCGGAACAAATCCGAAAAGGGAAGAATCAAGTTTCTTAGTGTTTCAAGCTTGTTTCGAGGTAGGTGATGGTTGTGATTTCATGTTGTGTTATGTATTTTTGTTCTTGCTTCATTATGATACATGTATTTATGTGAATGTTGCATTATTGATCACAATAATTGAAATTGAGGATAGATGATTGATAAATGCCATGAATTATGACTTGATTGTATGATTAGGAATATACTTGTGATTGTGATTGTGGCTTGTTGAATAGATCGGGTGTTGCGTTCTGACACAGTAACTTGGATCGGTTGCCACGTTCCGGCATAAATATTGGATTGAGTACTACGTTTCGGTATGCTAACAGTTTGGGTTTGGGTTCCATGAGATGACCAATGATTTGATNTTAGGGATGGAATGGAAGAGTTTAATTGTTAATGGGAAACGTGTGTGATGGCTGAAAAAAAGGAATTAAATTTGTAAGGGAAAACGTGGGTATTGGCTGAAAAAAAGGTGGAAAATCTTTATGTATCTTACAGATTTTATTAATTGGGGGAAATAAGGGATTTTTGAATTTTTTGAAATAAGTAGGGATAAATGGATATTAAGGTAAGTAAAGGAGTGTAGTTAAGTAATTTGTCCATAAAGTTTTGCTCAGATGCTAATTAAAAAACATAAATATTCAAGACAAAACCTTAAAATCATAATTATAATGACTTGGACCATTAAGAACCTCTTCAAAACTAAAAATGAATACAAAGTTAAAATAGAACAAGAGATAAATAGCTCATAAAAAATCTTACAATTGTGCTTGCAACATCCATTAGTGGTTGACTTAAAGAAATAGTGTGTGTTTACACCCTTGCTTCTGAATCCTTTTTTTTTCTCGCGATCGTTTGGAAGAGTACATAAACAAACGAAGATAAATATAACAAAAAACCAAAAATCATTTATACAAAAATTAATAGAAGAATAAAGTAAAAATATTCTCAAATTATCGATCAAACATCTTTAACTACAGATTATTTTCATTTCACAAAGGAAAAGAGGAAATTAATTGAAAAGAAAAGAGAGCCTAACAAGATAAAAGAGAATTACAACTGAAAAATATCACATGACATGACTATAAAGTTGGATTAAAATCATATAAATAACGTTTATTTAGAAGTGTATGTCATTAACAAAAAAAAAAATGAAATTGATCATGTATCCTATACAAAATATTTAAAAGATTAAAAATTTTGTCATGGTTTCTCAAAAATGTCTCATGGAATTAAGGAAGACGATTCGAGTAAAAAAATTACCATGATATATCCCAAAAGGTAAAATCGTCCACAAAACTTAAAATTGATATATTTTAAAAAAGGTCCCTAGATTGTGGATTATATATAGAAGATACAATACGTGACTTATATAAAAGAAATCAAGTAAAAAATAGTTGTTATTAGTGAATGAACAAATGAGAATAATCCGAAGAAGCAATGTTGGTTGTTTGAGATTTTAAGAAAGAAAATATTGCATTTAACCAAGGTTGAACATTATATATTATATATGTTGACACCCAATTTTGGACCTCCACAATTTATATTAATCATCGAGTTTCTTAAATTTCGAACGACTTGAAATAATTAGTTATATAACATTCAAAATATTTTTTCAAGTTATTCTAAAGTAATTTTAGTCGCTTTTCATAATTTTTAAGTAATATATATGTTTTATATAATTTTGTATATAATTAGTATATATTTTATAAATATTTCGAAAATCATCTCAAAAATATTTTAATTTTGGTAAATATTTTATTAAATTAATTTAGTTTAAATTATGGTTTCGATTTTAAGTCATTTAAGTTTATTTGAGTTTATTATTTTAGCTCGTTGAAATTAAGAAGCTCGTTAGTTAATCATATTAATTCGTCTTATTTAAATTTTAGTCAAACTCATTAGTTAAACTCAATTTGCTCAAGTTTTTGACTTGAGTTGGTTAATTTTGCAATTCATTTGGCCAAATCCTAAATTACAAATTCAATCCATTCCCTACCAATTGTTTCAAACCCTTTCAGGCCATTTTTGGGCCTCAATTCTAGCAAAAAATCGGCCCAACTTTCCCCTTTTCCTTCAACCTTTCCAGTAGTCCACCCATTTCCTAACCCAAAATTAATTCCAACCATCCCAGCCCACTTCCAGCAGCAGTCCAGCGAATTCCCAGCCCATAACTCCTTAAACCCGGCCCAAATTCTTTTCCCCTTCACAATGGAAACCCAGGAACAGTAGTACGACATCCAAGCATTAGCAGCAGAGACCAAACAGAGTAAGACATCGTCTTCACGCTAACAAGAAAATGATAGAGCCATTAAATGCTCGACGACAGCAGCGACATATACACGAAAAGCAACCGGCAACGTCAATCCAAATAGACGGAAAGCGATTCACGGCGTCTATGTAAAGCACCTGTAATTTCGTCCTTGTAGCAGGCGGTAGGCACGTACTTCTTCCATTCCCTTTTCTGGAATGAGTAAAAACCTCAAGAAAAAAAGGTGTTTATCCGAATTGGTGCAAGAAATTTATGGAGTTTGAATTTCGAATTCCCACCGAATTCATCCGTTTTCCCCCTTTTTGGAACCCTAATTTCCCCCTATATAAGATCTTTTTTGTTAACTGTGCAGGGGGGAAATTTTGTTTTTGAAAGAGATTTTAGTTGAAAAAAAATAAAATTAGATTCAAGAAATGGGGAATTTCTTTGAACGAAATTTTGTGCTTAAGAAGTCTTAGACGTTTTTTTTCGAAGAAGCGGGCAATTTTTTGTTCAAAGCTAGCTCGAGGTGTTTGGTTCACTGTTTGGAGCTTCGAATTCGGGTGGTGGAAGAACTCGTGCTGCTCGTTGTTGTCCGGTCCGCTGCTCGCCACAAGGTAAATAACTCGCGACCCTTCTACTAGCTTCGAGTTCAATGTATTGGTTTTGGTGTTGTGCTCCTGGTCTATTTCGATGATTCTATATGATGTGTTCATATTAATTTTGAAAACGTTATTATGTGTCTCTCTTTCGAAAGGATTTAATGCCTGGTTGAATCTGTTTTTAATCTTCTTGAGTTTGCGGTTGTGGTCGTCTCAAGCTTATTTTGTTCATCAGTTGACCACCGTGATTCTGTTCTGCCTCTGTCTACTGAAGTAATTTTCTCATTTTTGACTACATATCCTGAAGTGTCAAAGAAGTTATCCCATTGTTCCTCTGGTGTGTCTTCAAGTATAGATTAGTAATTGTAGTTGACATCGCTATGATTCGATTTGTTTTGGAATCATCTCGTGGTATGAAACCGTTAGACTCGTTTAGTATTTGGCGATTATATGTTGCTAGGATTCATTCATTCATTTTGGTTGGTTGATTGTTTGGCCATGAATACGAAAAGGTCCTCTTGTTAGCGATGAGTGCGGCTTCATACTACTGTTTTGCTAGTCATCTTAGTCCAAGTTTTGTTCAATGTTTCCTCAATTTAAAAGGGTCTAGTCCTTGCTTGTTTGATAGAATATTAGTCCACCATGAGATAGAATATTGTTTTTTTTTTTTGTGCACAAAATTGTGTTGCCAGTGATTTGATTAAATAGCCCTCTTCTGTCTCCATTTTAAATAATTCATTATAGTTGAATTAATTGTTTAAAATTTTGATTGTCATTAGCGTTCTACTCGTTGTATTTTGAATTGTTTAAATGTTGTACAAGTAAGCTTCAAGGCACGGTTCATGGGCGAATAAATTATCTTAAATATAATTAATGTTGTTCTCTTCTACTTACCACGAACTGTTTGCTATATTATTCAATTCCATTTATTTTGTTTTGCTTAGTTAGAAATATATCTAGTTAGGGTCCCTTGAATGCATTACCGTTTTTATTTCTAAATTAGTGAATCCTAGTATAGCTGGGAATTACAGATTGAGATGCTATTTTTTGTATGTACTAATCCTTATGTTTTCTTTATTTTGTCGCATGTGATACCATCCGAGTCTTCTTGGACTCCTATTTTCTTCCTCGCATTTCAAGAGAGCCGTAAAGGCCCAAGTCCCTTCCTTTCGAGTCAGCCGACAATAAATTGAAATATAGGTTCTCGGAGTGTAAATAAGGGCTGGAAAACAAGTTTTCATGTTCTGGAAAATTGGCAAAGAGTTGATTTATTTGGTGTATACAGTGATATACGGTAAAAACGCAGTGATATACAGGTGGAAAACCAAAGTTGCGGGCTGGAATATGCAAAATACAGGTGTGCAGGTCAACAACTAATATTTTAGAAAAAAAAGGGCAAAATACGGCCTGTATACGGTGGTATACATAAAGTGTATACACAGATTTCTTGAAAGCAAATGGGGCCAAAGGCCCAAGAAAATTTCAACAGGTCCAAGATTTGGGGGGTTTGGGCCAAAGGCCCCAAATTTGATATTCTCTTCCTTGCTCTTATGTATTTTATTTATATTTGACTAACGCTTTCATTTCTTATGGTTAGATTTACTTAAACCCCAAAGTTAGTCATTTCTCTTTTATATTTTTAAAAATAAATATTCATTCATATAATTTGTTTACTTAGCTTTTATTTAATTTTGGTCTTGTTATCTCCTTAGGTCATTTCCTTTAGAAAAATTCCCCTTTAGTTCATCCCCCCTTAAGATAATAATAATAAAAATAATAATAAATAAAAAATAAAAAATAGTCATAAATGAGTTCTTTTACTTATTTAAAATCTCAAAAAAATTAGTTAAAATAAATGAGTTCTTTTACTTATTTATAATTTCGAAAAAAATAAATAAAATTTTATTAGTTAAAATAAATGAGTCCTTTTTACCTTGTTAAAATTTCAAAAAGTTGGTTTAAATAGATGTGTTTTTTTTTTTACTTGGTTAGAATCTCAATAAAATTAGTTAAAATAAATTGAGTTCTTTTATTTAGTTAAAATTTTAAAATTAGTCAAAGTCGTTAGGAGTTCTTTTACTTAGTTGAAATTTCAAAGTTAGTCAAAATCACTTTTAGTCAAATCGCCGGTCAACCGCAAGTTAGCGGGCATTCGAGGGCCTAACACCTTCTCGGAATGTACATTTGAACTCGAACCCTTTTTCAATTGATTTTATCTGTTTAAGTCTTTTGAAAAATCTTGTATTTTTTCTTGATTTTTTACTAAAAATTAAGTGGAGACTCTATCCTTTTGGAAACCCGATTTTCTTAAACTATAAGTTTAATCAGTTTTTTTTGAAATCTCAGTCATTTTCCTTCATTTGTACTTTTAAATAAAACAGAAATGGCGACTTCCGCTGGGGATTTAATTAAGTTCTAACCATAAGATTTGACTTGTTTGACTAATTGTATTAATTACTAAATTGTTCACCTGCTCTCAACGTGTTTAATTTGTTATAACTGTCATTGCATTCATGACATCTTCCTATTGTATGTATAGTATATTAAGGACGGTTTCTGAATAATCGCAGCCGGACTTCTTATACTCAACCCTTTTTCGGAAGGATCGGCGATTTATTGGTACGTCATGCGTCCAATGGTTGTCGTGAATTCCAGCCTAAGTTGTCCACTTGGGTTCCCGGTTTTTCAAAGCCACTCTTAGTCAACTAGTGTAGAGCGAAACCAAATCCCAATTTTTAGCGCATTTTGGACTAAGTCGACCCAACACCTAAGGTGTGTTGGGCCCATTAGAAGCCCACCTTGTGTCTATTTGTCCCATTTGCCAATAAGAAGACAATCATACTTATGTGTTTTAATTGAAGGATGTATATGTCATCTTTAAACAAATCAATTATCAAGTGGGGGTGGGGGTAAACTTACCTTTATTTGTTTTTATTATAGGATGAATCCGACGTTTGAGCCATTGAGAACTCGAATGGTAACTATATTTGATCCTTACCTCCAAGTTTGGTGGAAATTCATAAACAAGGAAGATAAAAAGAAAGTGCAAAGACACATAGGCCATCTCCCGTCATTAATGGAAATGGTGGCTTTCCCCGACTTGATTGGAACGATGGTGAAATTTTGGGACAGCAACAACATGGTATTTCAGTTTGGGGAAGTAGAATTGACTCCGACTATAGATGAAGTCCTTGCCAGTTACGAGAGTGTCGGCATGTGCAACAAGAGGAAACACCAACCCGATACTGATCTTCTATTTCCAAAAGTATGGGATTTTGCCGAAATCAAAGAGAAATTGTCACTCGTCAAAGCTGAATGGATGGACAGGCTGCCCGGGTCAAATATTCCACTTCGAAAGTTGTATTATCGATTTGGACGCGCAAGAGCTTACGAGAAGTTTAAAGATGAGTTCATGTCGGAAGAAAAATGGAAGGAAACACGCCCCCTCGCTTTTGCGATATGTCTACTTGTGACAATGGTATTTCCCCAAGGACCGAACTACACCATCCATCCAAGTGTAGTAATGGTTACTCATGCTATTTTTAACGGAGTAGACTATGGGCATGTAAGAAAGTACTACAATTTGGCCCCTATGATCCTTGCTGACATTTATAGGGCGTTGGATAGGTGTAAAAATGGCACACGTTTCTTTCAAGGGTGCAACCTGATACTTCAATGGTGGATGATGAGACACTTGATCAAAGCTCATGATCCAACAGAACCAGATCCCTTGGAAAGACCGAACAGGCTCGAAAGTCACGATTGGTGGGTACAACGTAATCATTTCAATAGGACTGGAGGCCAAGAGTTTTGGTACCCGAGACTTCAGGGTTTGAGAGAGGAAAATGTGCAGTGGTCCATCCAATGTTTGGTAGTAACAAAACAAATTGTGATCCGAAGTGGAAAGACCCCCTACTTGATATTTGCTGGGTTGAGAGGAACTCGGCCATATGCTCCTTCTCGAGTACTTAGACAGCTAGGAGGGAAACAAGAGCTTCCTCAGATAGAAGACATGACAAGATTTGTGACGGATCATGAAAATGGCGAAGTCGCTTTTACTAAAAAGATGCTTCAATTATGGAAGACTCAAAGGGTATTAGGCGAGCCGGTGCCAAATAGGTTTTGTCCGAAATGTTCTAAGGATTACAAAGAATGGTTAAAGAAGAGTCTCGCCGGAACTATCGAACCCGGTCCAAACGTTCCCCACATTATTGCAGATGTTGGAGCCAAGCACTAAATCCGACTTCATCAACTCCAAGAGAAGTTTGATAGGAATGAGTTAGAGCATCAATGTCAGCACTCAGAAGACGCCAAAGTCATAGCTCAGTTGAAGCAAGAGTTACAAAAAATCCAGGCAATGTATGTCAGGATTAGATGATAGCATGGAGCAGCAGATTCAGTCGGTCGAGAGGTTCAGACATCAAGAAGGGGCTCGGTTGGCAAGAGATCACCTATGGGCGAACAGATATGCTATGTGGGAAGAGGTCAGCATAGCCAAGAGGAGCAGACTTGGTGAAAGATCAGGATGAGCTTAGAGTTTGTTATCATCCCCTGCGTGGGACTGCTTTATTTGTACTTTGTCTTGTAATTTATTTTTCGAACTCTTTTCCCCAATTTTATGTTTGTCAAACAGTTTTGAATGTTATTAATGAAATACTTTGGGGATAATGAATTGGCTTAAAAAGACATATTCATCCTTCAATTCACTAGGCCTACCCTTGGCACAAAAGGGTCACATGCATGTTAGGACGCGATATTTGGCTGTTTACTTGTGTGCTTTAACTGTTTATGTGATACGTTGCTTTGAATGAGGACATTTCTAGCCCACTCCTTTTCAAAAAATTTCCAAAAATCTCTACAATAGCAAATACAAGTCACTATCAAAATGTCCGACCAAAATTCCATGAGTCTTGAGTTCCTCAGCCAGAAATAAAATCCTACCACCCAAATCCTAAAATATTACTCTATCATCTCAGGAAAGGTGAAATTGCCGCTAAGATGGAAAAAGGCAAGGGTATCGACATAGAGCTAACCGAGGAGGATTTGAGGATGGAATTGCAGCGGCTCAGGCGAGGATTCATTTTGGTTGGTTGATTGTTTGGCCATGAATACGAAAGGGTCCTCTTGTTAGCGATGAGTGCGGCTTCATACTACTATTTTGCTCGTCATCTTAGTCCAAGCTTTGTTCAATGTTTCCTCAATTTAAAAGGGTCTAGTCCTTGCTTGTTTGATAGAATATTAGTCCACCATGAGATAGAATATTGTTTTTTTTTGTGCACAAAATTGTGTCGCCAGCGATTTGATTAAATAGCCCTCTTCTGTCTCCATTTTAAATAATTCATTATAGTTGAATTAATTGTTTAAAATTTTGATTGTCATTAGCGTTCTACTCGTTGTATTTTGAATTGTTTAAATGTTGTACAAGTAAGCTTCAAGGCACGGTTCATGGGCGAATAAATTATCTTAAATATAATTAATGTTGTTCTCTTCTACTTACCACGAACTGTTTGCTACATTATTCAATTCCATTTATTTTGTTTTGCTTAGTTAGAAATATATCTAGTTAGGGTCCCTTGAATGCATTACCGTTTTTATTTCTAAATTAGTGAATCCTAGTATAGCTGGAATTACAGATTGAGATGGTATTTTTTGTAAGTACTAATCCTTATGTTTTCTTTATTTTGTCGCATGTGATACCATCCGAGTCTTCTTGGACTCCTATTTTCTTCCTCGCATTTCAATAGAGCCGTAAAGGCTCAAGTCCCTTCCTTTCGAGTCAGCCGACAATAAATTGAAATACAGGTTCTCGGAGTGTAAATAGGGGCTGGAAAACAAGTTTTCATGTTCTGGAAAATTGGCAGAGAGTTGATACATTTGCTGTATACAGTGATATACGGTAAAAACGCAATGATATACATGTGGAAAACCAAAGCTGCGGGCTGGAATATGCGAAATACAGGTGTACAGGTCAACAACTAGTATTTTAGAAAAAAAAGGGCAGAATACGGACCCGAAGCCGTATACGGTGGTATACATAAAGTGTATACACAGATTTCTTGAAAGCAAATGGGCCAAAGGCCCAAGAAAATTTCAGCAGGTCCAATATTCTCTTCCTTGCTCTTATGTATTTTATTTATATTTGACTAACGCTTTCATTTCTTATGGTTAAATTTAATTAAACCCCAAAGTTAGTCATTTCTCTTTTATATTTTTAAAAATAAATATTCATTCATATAATTTGTTTACTTAGCTTTTATTTAATTTTGGTCTTGTTATCTCCTTAGGTCATTTCCCTTAGAAAAATTCCCCTTTAGTTCATCCCCCCTTAAGATAATAATAATAAAAATAATAATAAATAAAAAATAAAAAATAGTCATAAATGAGTTCTTTTACTTATTTAAAATCTCAAAAAAATTAGTTAAAATAAATGAGTTCTTTTATTTATTTATAATTTCGAAAAAATAAAATAAAATTTTATTAGTTAAAATAAATGAGTCCTTTTTACCTAGTTAAAATTTCAAAAAGTTGGTTTAAATAGATGAGTTTTTTTTTTTACTTGGTTAGAATCTCAATAAAATTAATTAAAATAAATTGAGTTCTTTTATTTAGTTAAAATTTTAAAATTAGTCAAAGTTGTTAGGAGTTCTTTTACTTAGTTGAAATTTCAAAGATAGTCAAAATCACTTTTAGTCAAATCGCCGGTCAATCGCAAGTTAGCGGGCATTCCGAGGGCCTAACACCTTCTCGGAATGTACATTTGAACTCGAACCCTTTTTCAATTGATCTTATCTGTTTAAGTCTTTTGAAAAATCTTGTATTTTTTCTTGATTTTTTACTAAAAATTAAGTGGAGACTCTGTCTTTTTGGAAACTCGATTTTCTTAAACCATAAGTTTAATCGGTTTTTTCGAAATCTCAGTCATTTTCCTTCATCTATACTTTTAAATAAAACAATATAAAATAAGAAAAAATGACCGGTCTTAAATTACTTTCTCTGCATCTAGAATATCTAAAGAATAATTATACTTTTGCATTGACATGACGTAATCAGCGACGACGTAACAAGAATTTTGTGAAGAGTGTTTCAACTTTGGGTAAATAAACACTCTGTTTGTCCCAAATTGTGTAAAAGGAAGGAGTATGAGGGTCATTACACTTAGTTTTGATTTTTAATATGGTATATATTCTTCAAAAAAATTAAAATAAAATGTATATATTTAAAGACTACAAATAAAATACTAATAAGTCGATAAAATAACTAATGGTTCAAAATATAAAATTTTGAGAAAATTATGATTAGCAAATTATTTGTAACGATCGGTTTCCATCGTTATGGAAAAGCCAACGGGGAAAAACATTGGGGCCGAAAAACTTTTTTGTAGTATCTTGAAATTTCCATTCTAGTCCAGATTTGAACGAAATCGAAGTCTTTGAGGTGTAGGGAAATCTAGTAGCAATCAGGTGATTTAATTATGATTTTGATTACATGAGTAGTTAGGTAAGTCGTTAAGGAATCCGTACGACTTTACGGAATTAAATTCGGGCGAGTAGAACTCCCGAAATTGATCTTAGCGTGAACGATATTTTCTGAGTGTCGTTGGTTAAAGGCGTGTTGTGAAATGGGGGTTTTGGAATTCTTTAATTAGCTTACTATTTCGTGCAAGCCGCTTTGGCAGTGATTTCGATCGCCAGGGCAGGGCCACTGTGGCGAGCCAGACGCGACTTAAAGTCGTAAATAAACCCCAAAACGTCTTTATTATGTAATTTTCGAATTTGAAAACTAAGGAACGAACCCAGGTCTTTTCTTAACAGTTTTCCACCACTCTTAAGGCTAAAGGTAAGGTTTTAACTCCCTGAATCCGTTTTTCGATCTGTAGAATGTAATATAATGGGTAATTATCGATGGGGGAGAGTTTTGATCTGGAATTCATGGTGGAAACAACCCTATTTTGGGTACTTGAGATCATGGGTATGATCTAGGGTTTATAGGATTGTTAGTAATTCGGGTAATTAGTGATTGTTTATTGATTTCCGTATTTTATTGATTGTTTGTAAACCAAGAACAAGCGGAACAAATCCGGAAAGGGAAGAATCAAGTTTCTTAGTGTTTCAAGTTTGTTTCGAGGTAGGTGATGGTTGTGATTTCATGTTATGTGATGTATTTTTGTTCTTGCTTCATTATGATACATGTATTTATGTGAATGTTGCATTATTGATCACAATAATTGAAATTAAGGATAGATGATTGATAAATGCCATGAATTATGACTTGATTGTATGATTGGGAATATACTTGTGATTGTGATTGTGGCTTGTTGAATGGATCGGGTGTTGCGTTCTGACACACTAACTTGGATCGAATGCCACGTTCTGGCATAAATATGGGATTGGTTTCAACGTTCCAGCATAAATATTGGATCGAGTACCACGCTTTGGTATGCTAACAGTTTGGGTTTGGATTTCATGAGAAGACCAATGATTTGATATAATTGTGTATCTTGAGAAATGTGAAATTGTTCGTTGTTCGTAAATGATGATGATATTGTATATGTTCGATATATGCATGTAATTATATTGTTGTATTGACTTATATATGTTACACTTAGTAGGATAGTCGTGAGATCCTACCAGTACACTGTGGTTGTGTACTGATACTACACTTGCTCTTTCTTTGTTGAGTACATGGCATCTTCAGGCGGCTATCGACAGACCTCACTTAGAAGATCAGTGATTGCCGATTGAATTCAAGGGTGAGCCAGTTCTTCTAGGCTGCAATGAGTTCTCCTTTCGTCTATGTCCACATTTCGGACTTAGACTTTCTAGTTAGTGGATTTTTTCATTAGTTTGGGGTTGTGACCCTTCTTGTTTAGACTTGTTGAACTTTAGATGTTTTGGTTGGTTTGACTTGGTTTGGTGTTGAAAAAACAAACCCGACTATATTTGGGTTGGTTTGGTTTTAACTAAAAAAAACCAACCCGAGACCAAACCAACCCGACATTATATATATAATTTTAAAATTTTATTTTATACATAAAAATATTTACTTTGATATAATTTTTAGAATTAATTACAAAAATCCCACCTTTTAGTTTACTTATTACCATATCCCTTATAAGTTTTACAAATCTCCAAAATCCCTCATTTTCACGCATCAGATTAGTGTATCTCACGCATTAGATTAATGTATCAGCGCATCAGATTAGTGTATCTCGTGCATCAAATTAGTGTATCTCGCGCATCTACTTAATTATATTTTAAAAAAATAAAATTAAATTCTATGACTGAAAACTGAAAACTAACATTTTGTTAATTTTTGCAGATGAATGAAGAAACAAATAAATGGCCTTATGATTTTCCTGCATCAATAGATTATCTTCATGCAAATCAACGTGGCTCAGTTAGTGGCCAATTAATGGTTCATGACTGGTAATTATTTTCTTAAATTCTTATTATTCTATAATTAGTGATTGATTTAACTAAAATCGAATTTAACGTGTATACATTAACAACATAAAAAACGAAAAAGAGTAAGAAATAGCCTTAACTTACTGGATGTGACTTATATTTGTCATTCGTTAGTCTGACGTCTAGCTCATAGAATCCTCCATCATTATCTTTAGTCTCAAATTTACCTATAAATAATTTAAAAGTTCCAAATATGCCCTTTTGTACTAACCGTGGGTATATTTGGACTTGCGTGCTTCAAATTATCGCATTTGTACGTATGTTTTTTTTATATTATCAGTGTATATAAGTTAATTAGATTATTTATAACTTAATAAATGTCTTTTTAGGTACATAAATGTTGATGCTTTGCCTGCATTATATGCATTTATTGGACTTGCTGAACCTGGACTTGTTGGATCTTGGCAAAGTGAAACCAAGGTAATGTACTTTTTTTTGTCTATATTTTTATTTTATTATATATTATATATGGTTACATTTAAAAATTCATAATTAAATATGTTATTTATGTATTATTGATAGGGTTATCAATTTTGGACTCAAACTGATGATTCTGATAATTTCAAGATAAATAATGTTAGACCTGGAATTTATGGAGTATATTCTTGGGTCCCTAGAGTTATGAGAGATTACAAATTCACTTCTTAAATAACCGTTACGCAAGATATATTTTTTATTTCATTTTATATATGACAATATTTCTTAATCGATCGAAAAGAAAAAAGTGTCATATAATGTAGAGTTAATAAAACACTATAGTATAATAAAATTTCTAACTTATATAAATTTATTTTTTGCAAGAAAGGACACAAACTTAGGTCAAATTATATTTGAAGCTCCAAGAAATGGTCCAACATTATAGGAAATTGGATTTCCAGATAGAACTGCTAATGAATTTTTTATACCTGATCCATTGCCTGGTCTTCAAAATTATTTGTACACTAACACTACCATACATAAGTAAGTACTGCGGGGTCGATCAATCACTATATTTGCATTACGTAGACAGTTTATATCTATGACCCTTCCTCAAACCTTACGTGAACGTGAGATGTTTTATGCACACTAGACTGTGTTTTTTTTCTAATTTGATTATCATGATATGTTGCTAATTACAGGTTTAGACAATATGGTTTATGGGATCGTTACACTGATTTATATCCTAATGGAGATTTAGTGTACAAAATTGGTGTTAGTGATTTTCGAAAAGATTGGTTTTTTGCCCATGTAAACAGGTAACTATTAATTTTTAAAAAAAATTATTTATTTGTATATTTTTTTAATAATTTATAATAATTTCATGTTTTTTTATTTTTTTTTTATTTTTTTTAATATTAATTGCAGGAGGAATAATGATAGGAGTGTATCAGCAACAACATGGCAAATTGTATTTGATGTTAAACTTGTGGATTCTAGTGGCACTTATCATCTTCATATAGCTTTGGCTTCTGCATCTTATGCTCATTTACTAGTATGGAATCTTCATCTCCACTCTCAATACTCAACATATTTTAGTTTATAAAATTCATGAAGAAAAAACTAATTAAAAAATTAAAGAAAATCAAATATCGATCGTGTTTAAGTTTCATGTACTGAATCAATAACTAACTAGCGACTAAAAGTTTATAGTACGTCTAATCACTAGTCAGTTATTGATTAATTCTGATTTTGATTCATATGATATATGACTCAACACATTTAACTTTTAATTAGTTAAAATGTTTGTTATAATTGGTTTATTTTTATGTAGGAAGTATATTGTATTTGGACTACTTTTACATGTATATATTACCATCATAAATGGTATAAAAGTTAATAATTCTGAAAATTTGTGAATACTCTCAAGTAAGGGAATGGTCAAAAATGCACATTTCAAGTAATTAATCATGTATTACCAAAATTATAATTCAAATTTACTAACAATAGAAGGAACAAAAAATGTTATTTACCCTTACATATAGCTTTATGTTACACGTATTGAATAATAATATACATGACAAAAATCTTATTTTAATTTTCGTTCTAACTTTTTTGTTGAATTTTCATTTTTATAGGTGTGGATAAATACTCCATCAAAACCAAGACCATGGTTTGATAGTTCACCAATTGGGATGAGTAATGCAATAGCAAGACATGGAATTCATGGATTATATATGGCTTTCGATATTGAATTTTCAGGGACACAACTTTATATTGGTGAAAATATAATATATTTGAAGCAAGCATCAGTTTATGGCCCTTTTACTGGACTCATGTACGATTATATTCGTCTCGAAGGACCTTCAACAAACTAGAAAAAAAAAGGATTATATTTAATTTTGTAGGTAGTCATATTTTATTTTATTTTATAGTTTTCATAGTCAATTTTTTTTAATAGAATGAATATTGTTCTTGAGAATAATGTTTTTATTATCATACTCTAATAAAAGTTTCTTTCTTCATATTGGTATTTTGTTTTCGTTTGTTTGTTTGTTTGTCTGTCTTACATTTAATTTATTATCTCTATGAACTAGAAGACTACAAAGAAATATAATACATTGTATTTTTTTTACCTATTTAAATATCACTAAATTTGTACTAAAAACAAATCTTGCTGTTAGGTTGATCAAATATTTATTCTTAGTTGATAATAAATGTGTGCAGATCAATTCAATATTAAGGTATGTTTTAATATAAAAAAGATAATAGCTTAGATAGATAAATGAAATATCAAATAGTTATAAATTATAATTGTTTAAATACATTTTTAACTATTAACTCTAGATTTTACTATCTTTACCCTTGAGCCACCCTTGAATCGTCACATGTATATTTTATGTGAGGCTTTTTTTAAAAAAAACATTTTTTTTCTATTTAAAGAATGACATTACCTAGTGATTGATGTTCTTTTTATTGTTTAATGTGATTATTTTAAGCAATATTGTTATTCTATAATATTTGACAAAATTGATTCTGTCGAATGACGTGTGGAATTACGAGAAAAGAATATCAAATAATATAATTAATGAATTTATTGGATGTGTTTCTTGTTAATAAATTTAATACAACAAAAATCTGAATCAATCAGATCAATTAATTTTATATGTATTATATATTTAATAAGATATTATTTTTGATTGGTAGGGTCTATGATCCATTTGTTGTCATTTGTCAACCATCCTAATAACAGTTGTATGGAAAATAACTCACTCACTATAAATAATGCTTTCCAACTCATCACGGAGGTCCTCATATAGTTTTTTCAAAAAAAAAATTCCGGATGTCCAAAAGACGCTAGATTCATGGGCTAATACACTAAAAAAACCAAGAAAGTCTGCTAATTCCTAAAAGTTGGCTCATAAATGCGAAAATATGCGTGAAATAAACGGCGGGACTACACGTAATGCTTCTCCAACTCATTACGAAGGTCTTCATATAGTTTTTACAGAAAAAAGAATCGGGTGACTTAAAGGCATCAAATCCATGGGCTAATACACACGAAAAACCAAGAAAGTCGGGTAATTTCTAAAAGTTGGCTCGTAAATGTGAAAATATGCGTGAAAAAAACAGCGGAACTATACGTAACGCTTCCCCAACTCATTACTGAGGTCCTCATATAGTTTTTTCAAATAATTTTTTTGGGTACCCAAAAACATCAGATCCACGAGCTAATTATACACACGAAAAACCAAATACGGTCTTTATATAAAGTTAAGTTTCAAACATAAATATATAGTCTGATTCTGAAAACAAAATTACTAGAATGCTAAGAGGTATCCATAAACCAATTGATTGGGATTTATCATTTACCAAATCAAACCAATTACATTTGTTTTATTTATTCATAAATCAAACCAATTCTATAAAATCGAGTTTTTCCTCTATTTTTTCAAAGCTTTTATGATTCCATACAATCATATTAAAACATTTAATTGAAACCAATTTCTACTAAGAATGTCACTACTACACATAGTTTAAAATAATATAAAGACTAATTTTAAAAAAAATTAAAATTAGCGGCTAGACCTTGGTCACGTACTACTGAACCATTTTCCTAGAAACATCATATAATATAAGATATAATATTATATCTTATATTAATTCATAAAAGGCAAATGTACAGAGAAGCCATGACGATAACATTTGTTTTATACCTCATCGACTACGTCACTAGCCATCAATTCAAATGCCTATTTATTCAAATGAAAAATCAATACATTGGACTATAACTTTACTCAAATTAATTGTTCTAATAATAATATCTCCAAAAATAAACAAAAATCAAGAAAATGGAAAACTCACATGAAAATGTTGAGGCATTTGGATGGGCAGCTAGAGATACTTCTGGGGTACTTTCTCCTTTCAACTTCTCAAGAAGGTACCATCTTTTCAGATTTACGTTATATAAACTTGACAGTATATATAGATAGTGTATATTTTATATGAATTAGATCTACACAACATATCTACACCGATAGTGTATATATTGTGTCTATTAATTTCGAACATATTGATAAACTAGTTGACCGAACAGTATACATCTGTAACTTTTCTTGTTGAATGGTGAAGGGTGACTGGAGATAAAGATGTGCAATTCAAAGTTATGTATTGTGGAATTTGTCATTCTGATCTTCATCAACTCAAGAATGAATGGAGCAATAGTATATATCCATTGGTACCAGGGTAAGTTTCATTTTGATCCATATATTTTACTATGTACTTTTATTATAACTCTATCGTAGACAAAAATCGTTATATCTAATTTAATTTAAGTAGAAAATGGTAGATAAGCGGACTTATTATTCACCAAGTTACAAAAAGAGTATTCTTATAATTGCATTATATGTAGATACAGAGGAAGAGCCGACTTGTGAGATTATACTGAATATGTTGTTGTA
>NC_064286.1:9086889-9139995 GCF_019186545.1 Solanum stenotomum | reverse complement strand
GTTTGATTTAATTAATAACTCAAGTATGTAATGTGGAAAACAGGACGGAAACTAGTGGGAGGGAGTGCGATAGGAGGGGTGAAGGAGGTGCAAGAGATGGTAAACTTCGCGGAGAAGCATAACATAACGCCAGATGTTGAAGTCGTGCCAATGGAGTACGTGAATAGAGCAGTGGAACGTCTTGTGAAATCGGACGTGAAGTATCGTTTTGTTCTTGACATTGGCAATACTTTGAAGAAGAGTTAATATAGGGACATGTTGTTCTTGTTGTGTGTTTGTATTTTAAGCAAGAAAAAATGGTGAGTTCATGAGGGAATTACTAAACATTCCATATTACTACTCTTATGCTCCATTTTATATGACACGATAATAAGTTTTCGTATACAATTTTTTTTTTAAAATTTTCCATCCGGTCTTTAATATATGTTTTGGGGCCCAACCACCGTACAATTGAAAAACGATACGACCCAAGATCAATTTTGGTTCTTCTTTCTATCAAAATAAATCATATTCAAAAGCACACCACCCTTCTTACTTTACAATCAGCCTTCGACCTAAAGTGCTTTTAGAAAAGGTCGGTGGGGCAATCAAAGAGACTTGTTTTTTATGTAGAACCGGGGGAAGAATTATGGCTATAAAGGCCCTCACCCTCTTAGGCACATGGTTTTGAAGATTAAATCACAAAGATGTACGAAAGATTAGGCAGAAGAACTATAGCTAGAATTTTTCGTCTCTTCCCTTGTACCAAAAGCAAGTTCGGAACATAAGGATAGGGCTCGTCTATTATAAGTTATTAGTTTACGGAGCTATCTCAGATTTCTCGAGTAAGGAGAAGGGACAGGCTTGGAAATCTACGTTCAGGTCGGAAAATTCCACGTTCTTTTTAACAAAGGCAACATTGTAATAAGACCGGAGACTTGAATTCAAGACTTTTGATTAAAATTGGAGGAATACTTATTAGTACTCTACCACAACCCTTGTTGTTGTAAACTTAAACTCTTGTATAAAGTAGGAATAAGAGCATTTTTGGTCCATAAACTATAGGTATATTCTGATTTGGGTCCTTTGAGATATGTACTAAAGCATATTTAACATTCAATTAATCAAAACATGTGTTTAATCCTTTTATCTAAGAAGTATATGTCATATTTTGAACTACTTTTAAAACTATATTCCTTTCAAATATGGAGTAACAGTACCAACTTAAAAAATATATTCATGTTGAAAATAAAAAAAGAAAAAAAAGCTATTTAAAGTGGATATTTTTTGTTTAAATGATACAACTAGATATTTCAAATAGTCATGTCTCTTTTTCTTTTTTTTTTTGCCTTTTTATTTTCTGAATTGACCTAATAGAGGACCCATATTATGTCCTTCTTCATTAATCTAAACAAATAAATGACTTATACTAAGTTATATTTGAAAAAAAAAGACGCACCGACAGCTTTTATCCCCAATTATAATGAATTGAGATATTGCTCTCAAGTGGTAGGGTCGATGTTGTATTTATTAGCCTCCTTGATGGGTAGCGACTCCTCGATGGTCCTCCAAACAATCAAAATAAGGTAAGCTTGAAGATAAGCTTTGTATTTAATCCTTTTTATTGAATGGATGAGGTCCGATTTTTTTACTAAACCCCCCCTAAACTTCAACTTTTTTTTTTTTAGTATTTTGATAGAAATTTATTTGATCAAAATATTAGATTCTTGTTCTTTTTGCAAATTTGTGAATATTCAAAAGCAAACAAAATAGTAGGATCGAGGAATGTTATTTATAAAACTTTTTTTTACACCGTGTCAGGAATTTATTCTCCTGATATTTAACGATTTTGTAAAAAGTATTTTTTTAAAAATATTAGACCAATCAAACTTAGAAAAATTAGAAAATATTTTTCTATTGCACCAAACACACAATTTATTAATATTTTGTTTCAAATTATTGTTCACCATCTTTTCTGATGGCTATACTGGAAAGGTAATCGCCAACGATATATCCTAATTAATTATTGTGGAACAAAATTAAAGTGACGCAATTATCATTTTCGAGAGCTAAATTATAGATGCTCCCTTAACTACAAAATCTTTTTCAAATTATTGTGTTTTTCACTTATTAAATTATAGCATTCTATGTGATATTTCGGGATGCCTAAAGGTGCCACATTCATGTGCTAATACACACGAAATTAAGAAATATGCGTGAAAAAATCAGTGGCACTATACGTAATGTTTCCCCAACTCATTACGGATGTCCTCATATAGTTTTAATAGAAAAAAAATGTTGGGATGCCCAAAGGCGCCAGATCCATGGGCTAATACACTGGAAAAACCAAGAAAGTCGGGTGATTCCTAAAAGTTGGCTCGTAAATGCAAAAATATGCTTGAAAAAATTGGCAGAACTATACGCAGTGCTTCCCAAACTCATTACGAAGGTCATCATAAATTGTTTTAGAAATTTTTTATGGGTGCCCAAAAGGCGCCAGATCCATGGGTTAATAGACAAGAAAAATTAAGAAAATCGGGTAATTCCTAAAAATTGGCTCCTAAATATGAAAATATGCATGAAAAAACGACGAGACTATACATAATGCTTTCCAACTCATCACGGAGGTCCTCATATAGTTTTTTCAAAAAAAAATTTAGGGTGCCCCAAAGACGCTAGATTCATGGGCTAATACACTAAAAAAACCAAGAAAGTCTGCTAATTCCTAAAAGTTGGCTCATAAATGCGAAAATATGCGTGAAATAAACGACGGGACTACACGTAATGCTTCTCCAACTCATTACGGAGGTCTTCATATAGTTTTTACAGAAAAAAGATTCGGGTGCCTTAAAGGCATCAGATCCATGGGCTAATACACACGAAAAACCAAGAAAGTCGGATAATTTCTAAAAGTTGGCTCGTAAATGTGAAAATATGCGTGAAAAAAATGGCGGGACTATACGTAACGCTTCCCCAACTCATTACTGAGGTCCTCATATAGTTTTTTCAGATAATTTTTTTGGGTACCCAAAAACATCAGATCCATGAGCTAATTATACACACGAAAAACCAAATATGGTCTTTATATAAAGTTAAGTTTCAAACATAAATATATAGTCTGATTCTGAAAACAAAATTACTAGAATGCTAAGAGGTATCCATAAACCAATTGATTGGGATTTATCATTTACCAAATCAAACCAATTACATTTGTTTTATTTATTCATAAATCAAACCAATTCTATAAAATCGAGTTTTTCCTCTATTTTTTCAAAAGCTTTTATGATTCCATACAATCATATTAAAACATTTCATTGAAACCAATTTCTACTAAGAATGTCACTACTACACATAGTTTAAAATAATATAAAGACTAATTTTTAAAAAAATTAAAATTAGCGGCTAGACCTTGGTCACGTACTACTGAACCATTTTCCTAGAAACATCATATAATATAAGATATAATATTATATCTTATATTAATTCATAAAAGGCAAATGTACAGAGAAGCCATGACGATAACATTTGTTTTATACCTCATCGACTACGTCACTAGCCATCAATTCAAATGCCTATTTATTCAAATGAAAAATCAATACATTGGACTATTACTTTACTCAAATTAATTGTTCTAATAATAATATCTCCAAAAATAAACAAAAATCAAGAAAATGGAAAACTCACATGAAAATGTTGAGGCATTTGGATGGGCAGCTAGAGATACTTCTGGGGTGCTTTCTCCTTTCAACTTCTCAAGAAGGTACCATCTTTTCAGATTTACGTTATATAAACTTGACAGTATATATAGATAGTGTATATTTTATATGAATTAGATCTACACAACATATCTACACCGATAGTGTATATATTGTGTCTATTAATTTCGAACATATTGATAAACTAGTTGACCGAACAGTATACATTTGTAACTTTTCTTGTTGAATGGTGAAGGGTGACTGGAGATAAAGATGTGCAATTCAAAGTTATGTATTGTGGAATTTGTCATTCTGCTTCATCAACTCAAGAATGAATGGTGCAATAGTATATATCCATTGGTACCAGGGTAAGTTTCATTTTGATCCATATATTTTACTATGTTCTTTTATTATAACTCTATCGTAGACAAAAATCGTTATATCTAATTTAATTTAAGTAGAAAATGGTAGATAAGCGGACTTATTATTCACCAAGTTACAAAAAGAGTATTCTTATAATTGCATTATATGTAGATACAGAGGCAGAGCCGACTTGTGAGATTATACTGAATATGTTGTTGTACGTTACAGGCATGAAGTTGTTGGTGTAGTAATTGAAGTTGGTAGCAAAGTTGAGAAATTCAAAATTGGTGACAAAGTTGGAGTTGGATGTTTAGTAGGATCATGAATGTGAAAATTGTGATAATGATCTCGAAAATTACTGTCCCGATATGATATTGACGTACAATGGTGTTGACATCGATGGAACCACCACGTATGGTGGTTACTCCGATATAATGGTAACGAATGAGCACTACGTGGTCCATTGGCTCGAAAATTTACCAATGGATGCAACTCCCTTGTTATGTGCAGGGATCACAACTTATAGTCCTTTGAGATATTATAGACTAGATAAACCTGGAATGCACATTGGTGTTGTTGGTCTTGGTGGTTTGGGACATATGGCTGTGAAATTTGCTAAGGCGTTCGGAACCAAAGTTACTGTGATAAGTACATCTGTTAGTAAGAAAGACGAAGCAATTGATCGTTTAGGGGTAGACTCATTTTTGGTCAGTGGTGACCCTAACCAAATGCAGGTCGATCAATCAATCAACTCTGTTTCAGTTTCAAATTTATAACATAGGTGTGACTTACGAATAATACTAATTTTCGTTTGTATGTTAAATACGAGCAGGGTGCAACCGGGTCACTAGATGGCATCATCGATACTGTATCCGCGATTCACCCTCTTCTTCAATTGATTAATTTGTTGAAAACTCATGGGAAGCTTGTGATGGTTGGTGCCCCTGAAAAACCACTAGAGTTGCCTGTATTTCCCCTGCTTTTAGGTACGTTTGGTTATAAATCGATGATTTTGTATATACATTTTTTTTATATTGATACGTATGTTTAATATAATGTGTGTAATAGGAAGGAAGCTAGTGGCGGGGAGTGTGATAGGAGGGATGAAGGAGACACAAGAGATGGTAGATTTCGCGGCAAAGCATAACATAACACCAAATGTTGAAGTTGTGCCAATGGACTACGTGAATACAGCGTTGGAACGCCTTTTGAAATCGGACGTGAAGTATCATTTTGTGCTTGACATTGGCAACACATTGAGCAATAATTGAGATGAGGGGGACATCTTGGTCAAGAAAATGAGTGTGTTATAGGGTTATGATTTTGTATTAAGCTTGTACGTTTTGTTGTTTAGTTTATTTCTTATGTTTTGTGTATCAAAAGGAATGGGTTAGGAGAATAAATATGATATTGTGTTTTCTAGTATACTTATTTTCCTATGGCGTTTATATCAAACTATACTGATTTATCATGGTTAAGTCATAGCACGAGTACGATTAAATTTTTGCCTCTAAATTAACAAGTATAGTTTAGTCGTAGCACATATCGACTTTCTTAATGTATGCGTATAACTATCCTTTAGTGAGCAGAGCAAAATGCAATAAACAATATCTATAATGCCAATGGATTTTTTTTAATAGGAATAAGAAATATCAAATTGTTAAGTGTGGCTAAATTATGGTAAATACTTAGCCGCACTGTGTTTTTATAGAAAATCAATAAATTATTTTAACTTTAATTTATTAAAAAACAAGATAAAAATACATATTACTTAGATAATTATGTGGTTAATTTGTGTAGTGCCTGACAAATCAATGAGTAAAAGTTAAGCGTTTATTATATATCAAATTAATCTTTAATCATGATTACGTAATATATGTTTTCACTTCAATTTTTAATTGCTAAAGTTAATAAATTTGATTTGATGTAAATAATAATGCAGACAAAGATTTTCTTATAAAAAAAGAAATTTGCATAAATAATGTATATTTTAAATACCAAACATGAGAGTGGTAGCGCCCCAACGGTAAAAACTTATTTGTATATAATATTTAAAATTATACCGTCCAAATAAGAGGACGAAAAAAGAAAACAAAAAGTAGAGGGAAAAAGGGGGAAAATAACTCGATAAAAATGTAGTGGGAATAAGTCGGAAATTGCAATTATTAATTGGTCTAAATTTCACACTTTGATGTTTTTATTTTCTTTTAATTATACTTTCACGTTATCTACGTGGATATTTTTTAGCCACTAATATTAACTTCAAGTTTTTCACGTTTGGAAAGCTTGAACCTTTTTTTTTGGGGCAATTTAAGGAAAAAAATAATTAACGTACATATTGTGTTTAAGTTATCGCACTATTTTGTAATTGTCATTTTTTTCATATCAGTTGCTTTGTTTACACAACCTTTCCCAACCCTCCCAACTCCCTTCATTCAATGCTTGACAACTTTTTTCATGTAGTGTACACATGTCTATGTTTGACATTCAGATAAAAGACAACGGTTGGAAAGCAAGGGGTGAGGTAGTGCTTGTCATGGGAAGAGAGCTCTCACCTTAACAGAAGAATTGTCATTTTCCTTTTTTCATACCTACTAATATACAAATTTTGAGCCAATGATCCTTCAAAAACAATCTCTCTACCTCTACATGGAAATTAAGATTAAGCTGATTTGTATACACTCCAATTTTTCGACTTTCGTGGACCTCATTATAAGATTTCACTAAATACATTATAATATTAAAAAGAAGAATATTTTTAAAACTCGTAAACTTCAAACTCTAGATAGATTCGAGATTAAAAAAAAGTGTGAAACCTTTTTTTAAAAGTCCTGCAAAGTAGGACTCTACACCTATCGACCACAAAAAAGAAGTCAAAATCCAATTTGTTTAAGTAAGTCATTAGTTGTTACACCTCATCGATAACGTCACATATTTTTCACTCAAAATCCTATAAATATGGATCATAACATAATCAATTTTGTATCATCCATATTGTTCTACATTTTTCGCTATTATAATTTTATTTTTCAAACGAAAAAAATGGCAAAATCATTTGAAAATGAACATCCAATTAAGGCATTTGGATGGGCAACTAGAGACACTTCTGGAGTTCTTTCTCCTTTCAATTTTTCAAGAAGGTACAAATTATTATTTTTAATTTTGATGATGTGTTTTTCATTTCAATCGGAAACAAACTCTCTATAAGCTGAGGTAGGGTAACATCTGCATACATATGATATAATAAAAATGGTTTTTAGTGGCAATAAATATGTCAATTAACAAAGAGTGTTGAATTTTTTACCAGTATTTGTTATTGAATCCAATGTCGTTATAGGCTCCGACGACATTTACAAAGAGTGCTAAAATGTAATTGTCACTTGCAACTGCCTCTAAGAAAAATCATTTTTTTCTAGTGACACTTGGTTTCTCGGATCCCACCTGTATGATTATACTGAATTTGCTGTTGTTGTTTTATTGTAAATTTGATGATGATCATTTTGTGTTAATGGTTACAGGGTGACAGGTGAAAAAGATGTGCAATTTAAAGTTATGTATTGTGGAATTTGTCATTCTGATCTTCATCAACTCAAGAATGAATGGGGAAATAGCAAGTACCCCATGGTGCCTGGGTAAATTGATTTGTTCTTTTATTTTTGGTTTAAAAATATTCAGATTTTTTTTAATTGTTAGATCCAAAAATACTAACCAGAATTTTCATTAACGAGATTCAAAAATATTAAGGCACAAAGAAGCTAATGGAATTCAACATCCACTATATATACACATAAGTAATTTTTCGGCGAAGAATATTTACTAGCTAGTTTTCCTGTTCTCTGTATCTTTTCAATTTTTCACATTACTGTATATTTTTTATTTGAAAGCAATCCTGATTTGGTTCTTAGTCTATAATTGGCCATTTTGAGCTCTTGATACCTCAGTAAATCCTGAGTTGTTGGGACATGGTACTCCCTCCGTCCCATTTTATAAGAGTTAGTTTGACTCGACACGGAGTTTAAGAAAGAGAGGAAGACTTTTAAAGCTTGAAGACTAAAATGAATGATAGAAATTACTGTGACTATAAATCATTTCATTAAGGATAAAATGGACATTTGAAAGTTAAATGTGTCATTTTATTTGGGACAGACTAAAAAGGAAAGTAAGTCATATAAACTGCGATAAAGAGTAAAAACTAGCGGAATTTGTGTCGATTCGATCTACTCGTGAGTGTAACTAATTGTAAATATAATTGCAGGCATGAGGTTGTTGGTGTTGTAACTGAGGTGGGAAGCAAGGTGGAGAAATTTAAGGTTGGAGACAAAGTAGGTGTTGGATGTATGGTAGGATCATGTCGAAAATGTGAGAATTGTAGCGTTGATCTCGAGAATTACTGTCCTCGTCAGATTCCTACATACAACGGCTATAGCTTAGACGGAACCCTCACGTTTGGAGGTTACTCCGACATGATGGTATCCGATGAGCATTTTGTAGTACGTTGGCCTGAAAACTTGTCGATGGACGCTGCTCCCCTGTTATGTGCTGGAATTACTACTTATAGTCCTTTGAAATATTTTGGACTCGATAAGCCTGGAATGCACATTGGTGTTGTTGGTCTTGGAGGGCTCGGACATATGGCTGTTAAGTTCGCTAAGGCATTCGGAACCAAAGTGACTGTCATTAGTACATCTGCTAATAAGAAGCAAGAAGCAATTGAGCATTTGGGCGCAGATTCTTTCTTGATCAGTCGCGATCCTGAGCAGATGAAGGTGAATATAATAACTCGTTATCATTGAACTCTGTGATCATCTTATCTGAATGTTTAATCTGTTTGAGAGAGCACTTTTATTTAGTTGTGTCTTCAACACACCTCTGCCTGTTCTTTTTCATGAGTAAAGCACGTGATTTTTTTTATTTTTGTTGACAATGGTGGTGTTGAGGTTTTTGAACTCACGACCTCTGCTTGCTCTGGTTCCGTGTTGAAGTGTGGCAATGTCATCTAAAAGCTTAATTAAGTTGTTATGCCAGTTTAACAATTTAAACAGGAGAATGGGGGCTAACCTTTTGTTTATTCGTTTATTTATATACGAACAGGCTGCAATGAACACATTGGATGGGATTATCGACACTGTTTCGGCGGTGCATCCTATTCTTCCATTGCTTATGTTGATGAAATCTCATGGTAAGCTTGTTATGGTTGGTGCACCAGAAAAACCGGTGGAGTTGCCTGTGTTTCCTCTACTTATGGGTAAGCAAATGCAAGATTTCAAATAATAAAGTTCCAACTAAAGTATACATAATGTAATGTGGTCCTTCCTGGGACTCTGCGCATAGCAGAAGCTTAGTGCACCTGGGTGTCTTTTTTTTAGACTAAAGTTTGTATGTATAATGTGGAAAACAGGAAGGAAGCTAGTGGCTGGAAGTTGCATAGGAGGGATGAAAGAGACTCAAGAAATGTTGGATTTTGCGGCAAAGCATAACATAACACCAGATATTGAAGTCGTGCCAATAGACTATGTGAACACAGCGTTGGAACGTCTTCTGAAATCGGATGTGAAATATCGTTTCGTGCTCGACATTGGCAATGCATTGAACAAGAAATGAGAATATTAATAGTGTTTCTTTGCTTAGATTACATTAATTTCAGAGATGATTAATAAAATGTGTTTCTTTCACTTATTAAAATAGAAAAAAAATGTTAGTACATTTTACAGTAGATATCAACGGAGACTATGTAACTTCAGTAGAACTTGATGGTTTTGAGCTCCATTGATTCCAAAGCTTCTTTCACCCAAATTGTACATGTTCCCTTCATAGGCAGTGTCCCCAAACTCATTGCTGATACTGATATGTAACCTTTGTTTTCTACCAAAGAAAAAGAACGTAACATTTTACCAATATTTAATCTATAATCCCGGGCTTGTGGGAAAGAACTGCAAGAGTTGCCTTTGTTTCTTAGAAGAGGAGCAACTGGCCTCTTCTTCATATCTTCTCTTCCTTATCCCAATGCAAAGCTCAGATTCATTTTTATACAACAAACGAACTCCAAATTTCTGCTTTTCTCCAAAATCATCATCTGTTTCTCCAATAAAATCTACATAACCAATAAAATCTAACTTAATGCGCCCATAGTCATTTGGTGTTTTTCCATTTGCATTAGATGCATCCCATAAGCCACCAAGAGGTACCAACAAAAAATTAATATCACATTCATAAGAATATAGTGAATTGTTGGATAAGGCAAATTCCTGGGTCATCGACGACATCCCACCATCACATGATAAGGGAATCAAATGAGCTGTGATGCAATCAATTCGTTTGCCAGAATAACATACAACAAATCCCAAGAAGTTATCACTTACATACTAATTCTTAGGCATTCCCTGATAGTTGAACCAACTTGGGATATCCACCTTCAAACTCACAAACACTCTTAGTGACAAGGAATCTGAAGAACAGATGTCATGCTGCAATGATGAGATATTCTGAAACAACGAATTACAGATCAAATCATTGCTCTAATCTGCATCTATTTTGTCTAATTGATGTGGAAATTCTGGCAGCTGTGTAAGCCTCTTGCAATCTGATAAGTTCAAAGATCGAAGAGCACCAAGTCCGGATATGCTCTGAGGCAGATGCTCAAAATTATTTCCGTTGAGATTCAAGTATTTCAAAGAGGATAAACATCCAATGTCTTCTGGCAGCTGTGTAAGTCTCTTGCAATCTGATAAGTCCAAGTATTCAAGAGCACCAAGTTTGGATATGCTTTGAGGCAAATGCTCAAAATTATTTCCACAGAGATACGAGTGTTTCAAAGAGGATAAGGATCCAATGTCTTCCGGAAGTCCTCCATCTATTATATTGCAGTAGCTGAGATTCATAGATTCCAATGAGAGTAACCCTTTATTCACCAGAGGGAACACAAAGAACACTCCATAATCACAAAGTCGAAAACTCAAACTTTTAAGCTTGTTCAACCGGACGATGGAAGACGGAGGACGTGAGATTAGAGTATCTCTGGCATCAAGCTTCTCCAAGTTTTCTAAATGACCTATCTCTTCTGGCAAGCTTTCAAGTTTTGAGCACCCCAACACCTCCAACTTTATGGCAGTTCCCTGCTTTATCCTTCCATGGATTTCTGGAAATTTCTCTAACATAGAGCAGGATCTTAGATCCAAAGATTCAAGAGATTCCACATTAACATATGGAAACCTCTCAAGTTTTGTACAATAAGACAAATTTAACTCAATGAGTTTTTTGCAATCCTTGAGGGAAGGATGAACTTCTTCAAGACTCGTACATTGCTCTAGATTCAAATACTCCAAATTTGGCATCCCCTTGAAATCTGGTGTTCTCTTCAGCTTGTTGGAGTGACGTAGATCTATCCTTCGTAGAGACAGAAATTGCTGCAGCTATTCAAAACACAGAAAGAATGATGAAAAATAAGTAAAGTAGTAAACCACATGTTTATATTATAACTCAACGTGTGAAATGAGGAATTGTTTGATTTTACTTTATATGGAAACTAGTAAAATTACTTTAATAGCATAAAATTTATAAAATAATACTTAAAGCTATTAGTAATTAAAACTAAAACACTATATTCTCTTACATACAAACTTACGTAGTAACAAACATTAATAATGTAAAGGGAAATAAAAATTATTACATTTTATCATTTATCCTTAATAACATAAGCATAAATCAATGACTGTAAAAATATATACCAGGATCTGTAACAAAAGCAATGATGTCAGTGAGCCACTCAACAGGAGCAAAGTACATAAATATTTAATTGTGAAGAAGAAGAAGAAGAGTTTCAGAATTTTTGTTATTTTAAAATGAGAGGAAATCTCTCTATTTATAGACAACAAAGAGTTGTGTGAATAACTGTTTATTGTGCCTTATCGTAAATGTTACAATTATTTGGAAATGTTGCAACCCTTTGGAAAGGGCACAACCTTTCATGAGAGTCACAACTTTTTACAAAAGTCGCAACTCTTCATTAAAGTCGCAACTTTTCATAAAAGTCACAACTTTTCATAAATGTCACAACTTTTCATGAAAGAAGAAGGATATTTTTGGAAATAAATAAATTAAANATATATATATATATATATATATATTTATTTATTTATTTATTTATTTATATTTATATATATTTATATTTATATTTATATAAATGTGGGAAGAATTTAAGTCAAAAGTTGAATTACGAAAATATCCTTTAGGTATTAATTTATTTTCTTGAAATTATTTAAAATATTATTTTTCATTTAATATTTATTTTGGAATTCAATGAATTTTAACTGTTCGTATTATTGTAATTAATACTCCTATTTCCAAGACTTACAATTCAATACACATTATTAAATTGCAAGTAATTATTAGCAAGAACAAATAAGTAATATTTACATCTTTCACGTAGTAATAGTGATGATTTTTCATAATCATAGTTAATATGAATTTTTTAATAATTAGTCATAATGATTTTCGATTACACATTTAATATATTTGAATTCGTTTATATATTTTATCCTTAGATTACAATTTTATTTCTACATTACATTTAAATGTTATAAATTGTTTGATAAATTAAATAGTAAATCATCATATTAATATACATAAATTACCACTAACTCATCATTATGTAAATGTATGTAACACCCACTAATTATATTCATTATGTTTTTTACTCTTATCTCTCATCGGTAATCTCAAATGGATCAATAATATATTTATGACAACTCTTTGTGTTCCTCAATGTTATCCTATAAATAGTGACATTTGACACAATAATGTTCCCACTTGAATCAAATGAAAAAAAATATGAGAAAATACATAAACTCTCTTCTCTTGTCTCTTTTTATTTGTTTAGTTTAACCTTTATGTTTCTTGTCTGTTGTTATTGTACAACTTTCTATTGTTGTGTTGTTATAATTATTGAGAATTTACCATGGTTTGTTGCTTTGTATATATTAGTCTACCATGTGGTATTTTAGTATCCTCATTTGAATTTGAATTTGTGCAATAGTTAGTTATTTCACTTTATGCACTTTTAGTCAATTTTATAGTTAAAACTATTTTTTTTAATTAGGAAGATATATGTAGTTCCTATCGAAACAATGATGAACTTTGCAATACAAAATTTATATGAAGTATTTTGGGATAAACATGCAATGCACATTCTCAGATCTAGTCATCATCATCATCATCACCATATTACTATAAGTGGGAACAAAAAAAAATTAAAAGTTGAATTACGATTTTATCCCTATTATAAATTAAAATGTTATAAAAATATTTAATTATTTAATTTTAAATAGTATAATTTTAATTAAAATGTTAATGACCTTTGCACTTCCTTAAATTAATTCCTCATTAAAATATCTAATTTAATAATATTTATCATTTATAATCTATATGTATATTTAATTTAATCATCATATCATATCATCATATATACAAACAAAATGACCTTTGCACTTCCTTAGATTAATTCCTAATTAAAATATCTAATTTAATAATATTTATCATTTATAATCTATATGTATATTTAATTTAATCATCATATATATAAACAAAAAGAGTTAAAAGTTGAATTATAATTGTATCCCTACTATAAATTAAAATGTTATAAAAACATTTAATTATTTAATTTAAATATTAAATTGTATCATTTTAATAAAAATGTTAAAGAATTTTTCACTTCCTTAGATTAATTCCTAATTAAAAAATCTAATTTAATAATATTTATCATCTATAATCTATATGTATATTTAATTTAATCATCATATCATATCATCATAATATATATATCCTTCATTATATTAAAATGTTATAAATTATTTAATTAATTAAATAGTAAAAATAAAATTATAACATTCACCCAATGCTTAATAACATGTTTCAGGTTCAAAACAAAATTCTACATGTTTAGATAAACAAAACGTCAAAACATATCAAATTCTTCGCTACGTTAATTTAAAAACAATGAACATTTAAAGGAGACTAATTTTTAAATGTTGTCATACTAAATGTTAATAATACCTAAAATAATGATAGGAAATAATAATTTCTCTCATTTTTCAAGCTTTCCAAAATTAGTTTCTACATTTCCAGAATGATTATAAATAATTAAAAATAAATAATAGGTATATAATTTAATAAAATAATTATTCTAAAAACTTGCAGTAGCTTATGACTTTATATGATTTTCTATAGCACTAATATTATAAGTTCAAAAATATAACATCTCGCAAATTGAAAGAACTAACAAAAGCTAGAATTAGAAAGAGTGATTTTTGGAAATAATAAAAATCTGAAAAAATGGTTAAGTTAAGTTTGAGTTTTTGGTCAACTTCAAACAACCATAACTCCTAGCTCAGAATGAATTAGGTGTGTTTCCAGATATCATAGGAAAGATCTTGGAATAATCTTTCCAACGCCGCTGAGTTTGCGCAATTCCGAGTTCGTATGAGTGAGATATACCCATTGAAAGTTGGATTGTTTGGATAAGGAAAGTCCAATCTGGATTTTAGAAGGACATTATGGTCTTTTCACCACCCAATTAATTAATTTCATTTTTGGTAATTAAGTTGGGGTCTAAACTGATTGGATTCAGTTTATGCTTTTGAGAAACAAGGTAGGATTATGAGAGAAGATAAAAGAAGAGGAGAAGGAGCAAGGAATCGTTAAGTTCTTGAAACTAGGCTCGTGGATTTCGTCAAGGGGTGATCCCTTGAGGTATGTGAGTCCACATAACGTTGGGTTCGTTCACTCACACATCAAACATGTTTTATTCAGTGTAATTTCGTCCTAAAAAAGATTGGGAATTTGATGTTCTTGAGTTGTATTCTTGAATTGCTTTCGTTCTTGAATTTGGGATGAGATTGAGGAGTTCTTGAGAGTTTAAGATCAATTATTAGAGTTGCTTTGAGTTAGATTCTTGTGTATATGTTGTGGGTACCTGAATTTAAAGAGATATGGAGAAAAAGAACCGAGTTTAGGCGAATTGGGGCTAGAAAACGAAAAAGGAACAAGTCGGCAGAATCTGGTTACCAAGTTCGCGTCGTAGACTTGTTCCTCAAATTTGGAAAATCCTTCCTCGCGTCACAGAGCGGTCACGGACCGTTCTGCCTCAAAAATTATTTTCGCGACCGAAAATTTAAATACACCTCCACGTCGCGAACCAATTTCTAGGCAGTGATTTCTTGATCTTATCTCATGTTTAGCTATCTAAAATCACTCCTAAACATCATGAGATCTTCCCTATCACAAATCACAATCCTTGAATCCATAATTCAATTCAAGGAAAGTTAAGAGTCAAGTCAAGAGAAGTTAAGAACCAAGTCAAGAGAAGTTAAGATCCAAGTCAAGAGAAGTTAAGAGTCAAGTCAAGAGAAGTTCTTAGAGTTTTCCAAAAGTCTTTTAAAAACGTTTTAACTTTGTTTTAAGACTTGAGTTTTGAGTTGAGTAAAGAGTAAAGTTTGAAGTTCATATCTTCAAAAGAGTATATCAGGACTATGTATTCCCAAAGAGTAAATGTTTTTCACATTTAAAGAAGAAAGGAAACCTTGATTTCCAAAAGAGCCTTTGAGCTAGTTTTCAGTTAAAGAGTAAATGTTTTCACATTTGAGCAAGAAAGGAAACTTTGATTTCCAAAAAGAGCCTTTGAGCTAGTTTTCAGTAAAGAGTAAATGCATTCACAATTAAGCAAGAGAGGAAACTGAGATCTTCGATATAGCCTTTGAGCTAAGTTTTGAGCAATTATCTCAAACCACAGAAAGAAGTTATGTTTTTAAACATAAAGAGCTAGTATATTTTGGGAGTAGTATTGAGCACCGATATGGGGGAGAGTTCAAAAAACTCCGAACCGCCATAAACCATGTAGCCATCATGGGTAGAAAAGGGTCATACTTTTTAGATAAAGTGCTTTTTTAGCATAAGACTAGTGGATCCACTTAGTAGTTCAGGTTTTATACCCCTAACAAGGTATAGGACGGCCCTGGCAATGTGAGGTAAAACGTTGTATCATCACGATAACTCTTAATTGGTGGTTGTCGGTTAGAGAAACTCCCACAACAGTATTTTGTATTTTTATATACAACAGAAATATTTGTATTTTCATATACAAACAGAGTTCATATTGTAACTTTGCATACATCCAGAGTTATTATTGTATTTCTAAATACACAGAGTTGAAAACCATGTTTTAAATTTGTACTTTATACNAAACGTTGTATCATCACGATAACTCTTAATTGGTGGTTGTCGGTTAGAGAAACTCCCACAACAGTATTTTGTATTTTTATATACAGCAGAAATATTTGTAGTTTCATATACAAACAGAGTTCATATTGTAACTTTGCATACATATAGAGTTATTATTATATTTCTAAATACACAGAGTTGAAAACTATGTTTTAAATTTGTACTTTATACTGCTTTTATTTACACTGGTTTATATTGAAATTAGTTCAGTTCAGTCGAGTTGAGTTGAGCCAGGGAAGTTTTTCAATTCCTTTCAAGCTTATGTCTTGTTTTAGAATTTCCCTCACATACTCGTACATTCAATGTACTGATGCCAGTTGGCCTGCATCTTCTTATGATGCATGCAGACACATGTAACCAAGATCAACATCCAGCCTCTCGTTGATCCAGTTGAGCACTCAGAGTCAGTTGGTGAGCCTTCTAGGTTTTCGAAGGATCCTTTTTACTGCTTTCAATATTTTAGTTCATTAGGATGTCGTGGGTCTTGTCCTGACGTCCATCTCAATTGTTTAGAGGCTTCATAGACAGAGTTAATTGATGTTAGTTCACGAGTCTTTACTTTCCCTTTTCAGTTAAGTTGAGACTTGAGTTGCCACTTTGGCAGTGAATGTTATTTATTACATTCTAAGTTATTATTGAGCAGTTCAGTTTATTCTTTTAAAGTATACTGAGTAAAGTCTTTCGCTGAGTAAGTAAGCTAGGCCAAGTGTTCACTTAGGGCCAACAATGATTCTCGAGTGCCGGCCACGTCCAAGGTGTAGGTTCGGGGCGTGACAAAAAATACTTTAAAGAAATAAAAATAATTTCAGAAAGAGTCTTTTTCACTACCCAATTAACTACACATATATACGTACAATGTATAATATTTATTTATGTCATTTATTAAATTAATAAATTATATTATCCTGAGCCGTAGTTATAAAAATTTTGTAGAAATCGAAGAGTTGGCTTTTCATTATTCAATACAAATTATTAAATTTGTCAATTTCCTCCATATATCAGCTCACACTTTTGCATTACTCTTCTTTTACTCAACATACTTCCTTATTTATGTTTAGTTAAATATATTCTACTGATTTTTTCTTCTCTTCCTCTTATTACAATTTTACATTTTTCTTTCCAATTTATTGATTCTATATTTCCTAATTTTGTCTTTCCTTTTTTTAATAGAAGTTGTGTGCAATCCATATTATGATGCAAAAAATGAAAATTGACTTTATAGTGTTTTAAAAAATATAGATATAATTATTGTTATGCATTTCAAGTTTTCTTTATATATATACTATTGAATGTTGGTGTATAGATTGAAAGTTTCTCAATTAATTGCAGGGATTATTGTGAGGTATGATTGATTAAACTCACTAGAAATACATAGGGAAACTGCATAAGTACCCCCCTCCCCCCATCCTATGCCCAAAATCCTTGAGACGCACCTAACCTTTACTAAGGTCCTATTACCCCCCCAAACTTATTTTATATATAATTTTCTACCCCTTTTCAGCCTATGTGGCACTATCTTGTGGGCCCAGCGCGTGTTGACAATTTTTTCAAGAATAGTGCCACGTAGGCCAAAAAAGGGTAGAAAATTAATTAAAAAATAAGTTCGGGGGGTAATAGGACCTTAGCAAAGGTTAGGTGTGTCTCAAGGATTTTGGGAATAGACTGGGGGGATGCTTATGCATTTTCCGGAAATACATATTCTTATTATGCTTATAGTTTGAAATTTGAGGGTATCTGTTTTGATTTCTTATCTTATACATGTTTTTCAATTTATATTGCAATCAAAAGTTTTTTTAAAAAAAATTATACATAAATTTATAAATATAGACATATATTATGCAAGCATATAATATGGGATATACGTATGTGTCCAGATAATCCTACTATTAAAAGTGGAAAACTCTAATATGCAAAGTTGAATTACAATATTTCCCTCCACCAAATTAATTTTTTATTAAATATTTGATAAAATCATAATATTTTAATTACATAATTTTTCTTAATTATTATTATATGTTAAAAGCTTTTACATCTTCTCCGAACTATTGTTCATTGTACGTTCCACTTTTAATATTATTTATCCCTATCTTTTCACATGCTTTGCATTCTTTCTATAGAGTCGATAATCCACCATGGAGTTTTATCCACATTTGAATTTCTTTCTTAATATTTGCTTTTCATCATTTCATTTTCTTTATGCTAAGTTTTATCTATTGGTTTAATCTTTTCTCGCAGGTAACAAAATCATATAATGCTAGCAAGGTAGCATGACTTAGTTGGTCCAAGACCATTTCATGGTAGCTAGGATGGAACACTTGTAATACCCTTCCTTGTATAGCTTGGACTTGCTTGATAGTATGCCTTCCATGGTAGCATGGTCTAGCATAGTATGGTGCTATTCCTTTGATAGCTTGGTCTAGCCTAATAGGGTGTNTACCCTTCCTTGTATAGCTTGGACTTGCATGATAGTATGCCTTCCATGGTAGCATGGTCTAGCATAGTATGGTGCTATTCCTTAGGTAGCTTGGTCTAGCCTAATAGGGTGTTATTCCTTGGTAGTCTAGAAATAATGAATAGTAATCATTTAAGTATGATAGCCTAAAGTGGTACTTAGTATGGGTAGGATTATGGGGTCTTATCCATGCATCACACAAGTATGACTTGAAACTACTTATTAAGTGTTCTCTTATATGTTGTATGCTTAGCTCTGGATTGTTTCTATAGTTGTCATCCTTGATATGTTGACTAAAGGTGAAGGTTCCCTTGTTTACGAGAATTAAGCTAAGGATGAGATCATGAGATGGTAAGTATGATTATGATGACCAAAGGGGATACTTAGCATGGATGGATTATGGGGTCTTATCCATGCATTGCACAAGTATACTTGGAGGTTACGAAGGAAAACAATATTTTGTTAAAGAAACACAATTTATTACTAATAATATTGCATAAGCAACAAAGTTAAAAATTGAATTACTAAAATAATCTTAAATTGCTGATTTTATATATATATATATATATATATATATATGAAGAATCTTATTTATTTTTAATTAATAAGCTATTTTTTTATTACTTATAAGTTATAATAATCTAAAAGTCATTATTATTAGTATAACTTACATGAATCCCATAGTATAAAGTGTAAATTACATCCTATCCTTACTTTTTTTTAAATTACAATAATCCCTTAAAATTTGTACCTTCCGGATACATAAGTCATCATCCGGATACATTAATTCACCATCCGAATACATTAATTCTTATACAAGAAAAATCCTTCTGTTGCGCTAAAAAGGGAATAAAATCTGAAAATTAATTAAATCCCATAAATTACGCTTTTATTTGCTGGATCCTCGTTATCTTTGAGCAGATTTAATAACTGGTTGATTTCTTTTTCCATTAATGAATTTTCTTCTTTAGTTTTATTCATGCAACACATTAGATGAAGCTCCTTTTCCTCCCACTCAACCTTCCATTTCTCTAGTCCGTCTTTGATTTGTTCGATGGAATTGGTAAGAACATCAAGTTTCTCTTTTGCTTCAGAAAAATCCTAATAGAACGAAGAAATTCAAAATTTTAAATTGCTTGCCCCGTTCAACGAAGAAATCTTTCAGATTTGATTCAAAATTTTTTGTGGAAATTTTGGGTAAGCAAGGTGAGTTATGAAGGATAAAAAAGTGATGGAATTGTTGTTGGACAAACGATATCCTTTTGAATCTTCAAGTTCATCGAAGATCCTTTCAATTTTGATTCAAGATTATCAAAAATTTTGAGATTCAAGATTCTTTCTTCTCTCAGTTCAGCGAAGATTCTTTCAATTTTGATTCAAAATTATTGAAAATTTTGAGATTCAAAATTCTTCTCCTAGTTTATTGAAGATCCTTTCAATTTTGATTCAAATTGTCAAAAAAATTGAGAAGATACATCATGAATATCTTTGGTACTTAGCATTTTACTATTTATGTATCTTGTTTAAATTGACAGGTATTGTATTTATACTAGATACATTAAATAAATAATTGTTACCCATAAGATGTTAGATTTAAGATGATGCATTACTGTGTGGTAGTTGCTATGTAATTGATACATGTAGTATAAATTCAAATTTACGTATCATATGTAAAAAATTAGTGCATGATACATTACTATTTATGTATCTCGTTTAAATTGATAACTATTGTATTTATGCTAGATACATTAAATAAGTAATTGTTGCCCATAAAATGTTAGATTTGAGATCTATACATTACCGTGTGGTAGTTGCTGTGAATTGATACATTTAGTATAAATTCAAATTTACGTATCATATCTAAAAAATTAGTGCATGATACATTACTATTATGTATCTTATGTAAATTGATAAGTATTGTATTGTTTGCCTTGAAAGATATGTATAACTTACATAATGTATCATTTTGTAGTTGATAATAATGTATTTGATACAATAAGGTTGTGAAAGAAGGATGTATGTAAGTTGAAATAAAGTGTATCTATAAATGTATCACAATAAATAAGAATTAAGTTATCAATTAGATACATGAACAAACACAATCCGTTAAAAAAATTTGATTATGAAAATCACAAAAAAAAAGGAAAATATTAGACCGTATGAAATTTTGGTGAAATTGAAACTAATATTATTATGAGACAACATGAAGATTAAATTATAATACAAGTGTAACATTCGGCAATATGAAATAATTGAAGAGGCTTAGAATTGGAAATTTTCATTTTTTTTTTTGAAAGAATTTAAAGTTTTGGAAATTTTGGCTAAGTACGGAAAATGTGAAATTTTGGCCAACTTTTAACAGCCATAAATTCTAGCTCAGGATGAGTTAGGTGGAATTCCAGTATGGTTGCAAAGTTCGTGGAACGACCTTTCCAACGCCACCGAGTTTGCTCGATTCCGAGTTCGTATGAAGGAGTTATGACCTTTGAAAGTTGGGCAGTTGACAAGGAAATCCGTCCGGGAATCATTAAGGGCATTTTAGTCTTTTCCCTAGCCAATTCTTTTGAGCTCATATTGTTGTATTAGGATGATCTTTGGATCATTTTTTTTGTCCCATTTTTGAAAGAGAAAGAGTTAGGGTTCTTGAGATTGAAGAGGAGAAGAAGGAGAAGAAGAAGAAGAGAAGAAAGAGGAGATTTGTCAAGACCATTGTGGATTTTCGTCGGGGGTGATCCCTATCAAGGTATGTGAGTTTTTCGTGTGGGTTGATCCTTCCCCTCACACACACCAAGTTTATTCTATGCTTTGAGAAAAGATTGGGAATTGTTGTTGAAGTGTCGAAGTTGTTAGTTGTTGTTAATATTGTTGTTGAGGTTGTTGAAGTTATTGTTCGTTGTGAGGCTTGATTGGGTTGTGCTTTAAGTTGAAACCTATTGTGTGTTGAGGGGATTATGATTCTAAGAGCTATGACCCTTTAAAGGTTGATCCACCATCGATTTGCAGAAATTTCTGGGCTGTCGATCCCCATCTACGGGACTGACCTACGGACCGTAGATCAATCGACGGTCCGTACTAGTCAACCGTCAATCGGAACAGAAGTTGGTTGTTGGGGCATCGATCTACAGTCACGACCTACGGTCCGTGGCCTGACCTACGGACCGTAAGTCAGGACCGTAGGTCAACACTTAGTCTTTTTTCTTAAGTGAATTCTGGGGAAAATCTCTGACGCAATCTACGGACCTGCATTACGGACCGTAAGTCCATCTACGGTCCGTCGATGGAGTCCGTAAGTCCCATCTGTGTCACCAGAAATCTGAAGTCTCGGCCAAGTCTNTATATATGAAGAATCTTATTTATTTTTAATTAATAAGCTATTTTTTTATTACTTATAAGTTATAATAATCTAAAAGTCATTATTATTAGTATAACTTACATGAATCCCATGGTATAAAGTGTAAATTACATCCTATCCTTACTTTTTTTTTAATTACAATAATCCCTTAAAATTTGTACCTTCCGGATACATAAGTCATCATCCGGATACATTAATTCACCATCCGAATACATTAATTCTTATACAAGAAAAATCCTTCTGTTGCGCTAAAAAGGGAATAAAATCTGAAAATTAATTAAATCCCATAAATTACGCTTTTATTTGTTGGATCCTCGTTATCTTTGAGCAGATTTAATAACTGGTTGATTTCTTTTTCCATTAATGAATTTTCTTCTTCAGTTTTATTTATGCAACACATTAGATGAAGCTCCTTTTCCTCCCACTCAACCTTCCATTTCTCTAGTCCGTCTTTGATTTGTTCGATGGAATTGGTAAGAACATCAAGTTTCTCTTTTGCTTCAGAAAAATCCTAATAGAACGAAGAAATTCAAAATTTTAAATTGCTTGCCCCGTTCAACGAAGATATCTTTCAGATTTGATTCAAAAATTTTTGTGGAAATTTTGGGTAAGCAAAGTGAGTTATGAAGGATAAAAAAGTGATGAAATTGTTGTTGGACAAACGATATCCTTTTGAATCTTCAAGTTCATCGAAGATCCTTTCAATTTTGATTCAAGATTATCAAAAATTTTGAGATTCAAGATTCTTTCTTCTCTCAGTTCAGCGAAGATTCTTTTAATTTTGATTCAAAATTATTGAAAATTTTGAGATTCAAAATTCTTCTCCTAGTTTATTGAAGATCCTTTCAATTTTGATTCAAATTGTCGAAAAAATTGAGAAGATACATCATGAATATCTTTGCTACTTAGCATTTTACTATTTATGTATCTTGTTTAAATTGACATGTATTGTATTTATACTAGATACATTAAATAAATAATTGTTACCCATAAGATGTTAGATTTAAGATGATGCATTACTGTGTGGTAGTTGCTATGTAATTGATACACGTAGAATAAATTCAAATTTACGTATCATATGTAAAAAAAGTAGTGCATGATATGTTACTATTTATGTATAGATCTCGTTTAAATTGATAACTATTGTATTTATGCTAGATACATTAAATAAGTAATTGTTGTCCATAAGATGTTAGATTTGAGATCTATACATTACCGTGTGGTAGTTGCTGTGAATCGATACATTTAGTATAAATTCAAATTTACGTATCATATCTAAAAAATTAGTGCATGATACATTACTATTATGTATCTTATGTAAATTGATAAGTATTGTATTGTTTGCCTTGAAAGATATGTATAACTTACATAATGTATCGTTTTGTAGTTGATAATAATGTATTTGATACAATAAGGTTGTGAAACAAGGATGTATGTAAGTTGAAATAAAGTATATCTCTAAATGTATCACAATAAATAAGAATTAAGTTATCAATTAGATACATGAACAAACACAATCCGTTAAAGAAATTTGATTATGAAAAACACAAAAAAAAAAAAAAGGAAAATATTAAACCGTATGAAATTTTGGTGAAATTGAAACTAATAATATTATGAGACAACAGGAAGATTAAATTATAATACAAGAATCCTAATCAGTTTCAATGAATTAGTTGTTAGAGTTCATAACCAACTCAAATTATGAAAAATGTACAAATATTATATTAATTACTACCAGATAATAACTAATACTATTACTTCTTCTTTTTTCTAATTTATGTTTTAGTGTTGAAAATTCGAAGTTCACTTATTTTATTTTATTATTAATTTTGAAATATTTTAAAAATATGTAAAAGACTCATAAATATACTTTTAAAACTTTTTTGACTAAAAAATATTCTTAACCTACGGAAAAGAGTATGATTTTGAATTTCAAACGTAAATGAGAAAATAACTACTAAGATTCTGTGACTAAAAATAAGGAGAGATTTGTGGAGTGAAATAAGGAAGGGATAAATATTCCAAATAGAATATTTTTTTGGTGTGTGATACATAATGCAAAGTTTTATGTATCACACATATAATTTGGTACTGTGTACGGATACATATCCTTCTAAATTTGAATAAGGTAGAAGATACATAACCACACCTAGATACATGATAAATGATACATTTGGTAGAAGTTTTGTATCAAGTATCAAAACTAATTAGGGTTATGTATCAAAACTAATATTTGAACATGATACACTAATTGTAATGTATCGTAGTATTGAAACAAAGGCATTATACATTAATTAAGAAACAAAATTAACTAGATACATTAAAATTCTAATTAATGTAAGATAATTGTGGAGAGATTTATGACTTGAAAAGGGGAGAAAAAAAATTGTGGAATTAATTATGTATCCGACAATTTTTTATCTAAATTTATTATTTCTTTAATTGAGTTATTACTACTGTAACGATCAAACATTATTATGAGTAATAAAAATAATTTATTACACATATAATTGCAAAAACCAGTGACCTATTTTTGGCGCTATAGGCTTAGTTGCATCCACCTTGCATTCCTAAAAAAATGATATGACTAACAAGTTAATTGATGCAACTAATCAAAAATCAGCCTAAAGTTAATTAAGGAAGTATTTTCAACAAACCCATTTAGTCGTATAGGATTATATTAAAGAGGAAATACTCCTCTTTTAATTCAATTTTATTTTTGGTTAGTTTAAATATTTTGAAAAATATTTTTTAATTTCCTTTTTAATGTTTGGTTAGTTTAAACTTTTTGAAAATCAAACTTGGATATGAATTTTGTAACTGCTAATAATTTGGAGTGAATTGAGGGAGAGAAAATAGGAGTGAAAAGGGAGTGGTGAATGTAGGTTTGGCTAGTGACTTTTATGTATCCGGTAGTTATTTAAATTAGGAGAAAAGAGGGATTTATGTAATATTTTAAAAAGGTAGGGAAAAATAGAGAATAAGGAAATTAAATATGTGTATATAAGTAATTTATCCTAATTTTTAAATACTTCTTATACTTTTTCATAGTTTTTATCTTTTAATATATTATTTCAAGTTTGAAACTTAGAATCTTGAATGGTTCCATAAATATTATAGTCCATAGATGTTTCTAATTATAATAAAACTTAAATCAAAATCAAATTAATACTAATGCAAAAAGAAAANAACACATTTGAAACCATTGCGATAGACCAAAATTCTAGTAGTGAATTTGTTTTACGCGATTTCATTATTATTAATTTTTTTTTGGATATTTTAGTGTCATTAATCATATCGTTGTTTGTGTTGTATTCTTAAGAAACACCTTAGATAGTTGTATTTTGATAGGACTGAAGAAATATTTGAAGTACAAGTAAATTATATGTTTGTATGAATACTTTAGCGGAAAAACCCTAAAACCCGAAAAACCCGAAAAAATAAAAAAAATCCGAGGTTGAAAGACCCGAGTTTTATTAGTTTGGTTTGGTTTATAGATTTAAAAATCCGACACAAATGGTTTGGTTTGATATTTGAAAAACCCGAACCAACCCGACCATGTACACCCCTACTTTCTGGGAATAATGTCTATTTTAGAGTTTTGAATTCTAAAATTTGATCAAAGTTGATGTTTTAGCTTAACATAGTCGGATTCGAGTTTTGACGATTTTACTAGATCTGAATTATGATTTATGACATAGTTTATTTTTACACGAATATCAAGACATTCAAAAATATTAAGGTCATGAGTTGATTTCTAATTTTCCTAAAGTTTAGAGTTGACCACGGTCAATTTTTGATTAACATGATCTCAATTTGGTGATTTGATTTTTACTACAAGTCCAAAATGTATTTGATGCTAAATTTGCGTGTTTGGTTTTTGTTCAGGAGATTCCGGATGAACTATGTGGGTCAAAACCAAATAGGAAACCAATGCACACCAAGCATCTAGATGAGAACCACATATCCTTAAGAGTATCCAAGTAGGAAACTAATCAATCAGAGAATGCTTGTTTATGTCCATTTCTAATTTACAATTGTTTGAATTTCAACTACACAATCTCAGGGATAAAACGAGGACAAATGAGAACAAAAAAAAAAAAAAGTCAAGTATTTGAAAAAGCGAAGAAATTGGCCAAGCTTAAGCTCGCCAAAGCCACTCGCCAATTCACCAAATGAGTCCCAGTTCGCCAAAAATTTCAGAGAGGTCTGCCCAGAAATTCAAACCAACTCGACGAGTAAAAGAGCTATCAGTGACTCACCGAATCAACTTGGCGGACTCAATAAGCCTGCCAAATACGATTGAATCTCGAAGGTCAGGAGTTCCACTTAAAAGGTGAAAGGGTGATGAAAAGGAGCAATCGGTGACTCGCCAACCGAGTGTGCTACGAAGTGCAATTTTTGCCAAATTTTAGAAACATATAAATTGATCTTTTTGGAGAGAGAAAGACATCTTTTACTTTTCTGAATATTTTGTACTTAGAAACTTCCATACTTTTGTAGAATTTTGGCTAGTACTTTGAGAATTTTGGGGTTTTGTTTTGGAGAAGATTGGAAATTCAAGCATTTAGCATTGATGGAGAACATTTTGGTAAAATGCTCTTAAATTTCAGAATGCTTGGCTAAATAAACCCCATAATCTTAGGAGTGTGCTCATGTAGTTGAATGCTTAATTAGCATGTAGGTGTTTGTTAATGATTAATTTAATGTTGATTTGATATGGGTTAAGCTGTTCTTCATGATTTAATTTATGATTCGAGGTCGCAAACTCCTATCTAGTTTAGATCTCTAGAATTGCTTGTGAAAGATGTCTAGAATGGAAGAAATAGTTGATGCTATGATGTCTATGATGCCTACTGAGTACCCCATGTTTTGGTCCTCATACTACAATTCTGCATCTTTTTCTGATGCAGCACCTATAGTACGAGCCACCCTTGTTGACTCTTAATCTTTCGAGGTCATCGCTATTTGGATCGTGGTGAGCTCTTAACATTCAAAGACTTGCTGATTTGTCTCTTTTGTACAATATATATATTTTGTATCTTATTTAGACAGACTGGTTGTGTATATATAGAATTACCGATGTACATTAGACACTCTTCTATCGGTAGCATGGGGTTTGGTTCTTCTATATATTTGTCTTTCTTGGTCATTTTTTGGCCCTTATTATATATTTTGTACCATTTTGTACATATCTATATAATGAACCCCTTCCCGATCTTATTATTACTTCAATGCTAGTTATTTCTAATTTATTTATTGTGTGTTACTAGATTGGCTTGCCTACGGAAGGTTTAAGGTTTATGATAGACGTTATCATAATTCAATTTTGGATTCAGTCATCTCATGAATCTTACATGCTTAAACTTTTTTTCATGAATGACCAAGGATGCATCTATGTTTAGCACATGGACTAAAACATGTAAAGATGATATCAAAAGTAAAATTATTTGGATCAATCTAATAATACTTATTGGACATTTAATTAAGTGGTGTTTGACAAACCTTAGTAAACATCACATTGAAATAGAAAACAAGCAAACTAGTACATATATAGTGTTCATGACCTGACACTATTCTTGTTCTTGTGGAACTCACAATACATACATGTTCCCACTTTTATCCTAGAAATACAAATTTATATATTTTTAAACACGCAACCACATGGATATTATCTTATTCTTATAATAGCTTTTTAGCTAGAACACACAGACATAATTTTTCATTTTTCTTATCCACATGGACATTATTTTCATTTTTCTTATTTTTATGCTTCTTTATTAGTTATGGATGGAATTTAAGTAGAAGAATGCATGTGATATTCATAGTGAGTGATGTACCTAATTATGTTGGATTTGGATTCGTGTGGGAGAGAGAAGAATTTTAGTAACGTGTGAGAATGACATTTTTATTTGTTTTATTTTCTCACAAGGAAAACCATATAAAACTTTTTCTTTTAATATTAAACGTAATAACACAATTTATTCATTTTTAAGAATTGATTGACAAACATATATAATTTGACACAATACGTAAGTGCTAAATACTTTCTTATTTTCCACAACATTATTAGAAAGGACAAACTGAAAACTTGGAAAACAATAATGTTTTGAAGGATTCTTATCTCACAAGGTGAATTTTGCTATAATAGGGAGAATAAGGAGATAAAGTTGAATCACAACACTACCATATTTGTAACCTTGGAAATTTCTTCACATAAATAATGTTCAGGCGGCTGAGCCAGAATAATTCTCTTATAGAAAAAATGGAATAAGTCATAAGTACCCCTAAACTATGACCGAAATATCAACAACATATTTTTACCATATTTAATTTAAAAATCTTCTCATTTTTTTTGTTATTATATATTTTCAGATATGGAATTGTAATTTGAATCAACATTAATCATATGTATAAAGCATGTTATGATAGAAATTATTATGTACTTTCATATGATTTTGTTAGACATGTTAAAAACTTAAGGAATAGCACATACATATGTCCCTTAACTTGGCCTCAACTTACAGTTATGCCCTCAAACTTTGGGTGTGCACAAGTAGACACTTAAACATGTATAAAGTTGAACAAATAGACACACACATCCTACGTGGCATCCTACACGTCAATTTGCGTCCTATGCGGCGTCCTACATGTATTATGTCATGTATGACTCATGTGTCTACTAGTTCAACTTTATACAAGTTTAAGTGTCAACTTGTACGCACCCAAAGTTGGAAGACATTAATGTCAAGTGAGGCCAAGTTAAATTAAGGGCACATATATGTATTTTAACAAGACTTTTAGCTACCAATATGTAGTGTGGGTGCCACTCATAGTGGGGAGACGTCTGTACTTTTTTTTAGGATGCTACAAAACTTTAGAAAACTTCATTTCTTTCTTCCTACGTGCTATAAATTGATTCCATTTGGTATCTTATGATGCGAATAGGTATCTAACCTTCTTCATTCTTCTGTTTGCAAATGGTTGATACTAGACATAATGGAGTTAAAGTACCACTTCTAGTGGCGGAATTGATGGTAAGATGAAGAGGTAGAGGTAGAGGTAGGGGTAAGCACAGAAGGAGGGCAACATCCGCCAAGGATGGAGCTCGGGTGGTGGTTAGGCCAAGGCCAACAACCTCTCTCCTACTACAAGATCATGCTGAGGAATTTGAGATGTAAATCAAGGAGGATGTTGGGCTACAGGTGGAAACACGGGTTGAGGGTTCATGTCTTCCTCCTATGTCTTCGAAAATGGTTCAATATGTGTTAGCATTTCTGAGTGGGTTGGTAGGTACTGCAACCTCCCCCACTGTGTCGGCTACTCAGGCACCAGTTACTCATTTTATTACTACTTCATACCCTAGGATGGATAAGGCTTCAGGTACTGAGGCATTCTTTCATTCGTTTTGGGACTTGTGATGAATTGAATTGAGCATGAACCATTGGCTAAGTATTCTGAAATGGAAGTCTCTAGTGTTCCATGTATAGAGAGTAAGGATTACACAAATTGGGTATCATAAATCAGTATAGGGTAGAGTTTATTACCTTCCAGTTGCAGGGTGAAGCCAAACAATGGTGGATGGCTTATATGGAGTAGCACGCATTAGTTCTGCCTCTGTTGAATTGGACTTAGTTCCATTCCCTATTCCTTGAGAAGTATGTTCTCAAACTCTCTGAGATCGTAAGAAGGATTAGTTGCTGACTCTTGAGCTAGGTAACATATGTTAGCGCAAAGTTTTAATGATAAACAATTTAAATCGTTTCAGGATTAGCAAATCATCAAAAAGGAAATAATCCAAAATAGAGATACAAAATCACGCTGCTTAATCAAGGAAGATTACCAAGCAGAAAATTGAAGACCTTCAATCAAGGAAGCTGAGAAACAGGGCAGATCTTAATTGAGATCAAATCAAAGACAACCTAAATCAAAGCAGACTTCAAACGGCTACATCTCAATTAAGGAAGGTAAAGATCATAAAAAATCTTCAACAGCTATTGAAGACTGAAGAATCAAGGCTAACGGCTAGAAGAAAGATCTCAGCCTATTGAAGACTGAAGAATTAAGACTATCGGCTAGCAGAAGATCTCAAGTAAAATTGAGGCTAAATCAATGGAAAGGAAGATAAGCCTCAATCTTTAATCTTGGAAAATAAGGATTCCCTGTCTTCTTTTCCAAGGATCAAATCTCTTGGGTTGCCATCTCTTCACAGAAATGATTCAAGCCTAAAACACTATAAATATACTCCATCCACAAACTGACAAGATATACAAACAAGTCTGAATCATCTCAAACACTCCCTACTCTACTTTTGATAAGCAATGTATTACTTAGTTCTACTGTGTAAACAGAAAAAAAAAGAGAAATATTGTTGGTAAGGCGTTGTATCAAAACAAAAGAGAGAAAAGAAACTGAGTGTAAACTGTGAAGTCACACTCAACTTTGTACACCTATCAAAAGTTACCAAGTCTAGAAGAGAACACCCTTGCAACCCAAGGGGACTGGACGTAAGATCCACTTTGGATCCCAACCAGTTTAAAAATTACTGTGTCAAGTTTACTTTACGCATTTTTTGATTCTGCTTATACCTGTTAGCAAACTGTAGTCGACTGAGGTGTATCTCAAGTCAACTACTCACAACAGAAAATAAAAAAAATAGCAATTCACCCCCCTCTTGTGCTTTCAACATATAGCAACTTATAAGGCTAAGTTCCATGTCTTCTCTCACTATACTACTTAACTTGTGAGTATTGAGGATGAGAAGGTTCTGCTTTATGTGAATGGGTTAAACACTGAATTGCATGTCTTATCTATGCACATGACTTCGACAAGAAAGAGCTTCAATGAGGTAACCAACTATGTGATGAAATTTGAATGAATTGCGTACGTTGGGTAGGACAAATCATTGGCTAAGAGGTCCAACAATGTGGGCAACTACAATGGTTCCTAATTCAAAGGTCCTGGTTAGCAGATGTATTAAGCTCATCTGATTCAATTGGCTTTACTAGCTCCTAGGGGTGGTTATTCATGGGTCGTGTAGTAGTCTCTGGCTCAAAGTGGTCAAGCATCTTCTTATTTGTTAGTCAGCCTAACCTCACTTGACTGAGAATATTTAAACTATGGTGACGTGGGTCACTTTAAGAGAGAATGTTCTCAAAAACTGACAGGTAACCCGGTACAACAACAGACTAAAGTTGTAGTCCCAACAGGTGGAGGTGGTAATGGAAGAGCATGCTCAGAGAGTGGGCATGGTAAGAGTGGGCATGGTAAGAACCAGAGAGGCCGTGGGGTAGAGGAAATGATAATGCTGGGAGGGGAGTGGGGCACCCAGGTAGAAGGGTTGTCCGGAATGATGATAGAGATTAGTGTTACACCTTCTCAGGTAAGACTGAGGTTGAGACATCGGTTGTAATGATAACAAGTACTATTTTTGTCTTTGATTGAATGGCTTCTATCTTATTTGATCTGGGTTCCACGTATTCATATGTATTTATTAAATTTGCATTTTAACTTCACTTGATTGGGGATATCATTGATGCCCCCATTATGTTTCTACCCCGGTTTGGGAGTCAATGGTAGCAACCCATGTTTATTATACTTATTCTATGATATATATATATATATATATATATATATGGGGTTCTTCAGACTTGAAAAGATTTGACCATTTTGGATATGCTAAATTTCAATTGATATTGGGTATGACTTGGTTGTCACCTTATTATGATGTGCAAAATTGTAATGCTAACACAATAACTCTAGAAATCCCAGGTAGGGATAGATTGGAGTGCAAAGGTGTGTATAAGCCTAAACCCGAAAAGATCATATCTTTTGTTCGAGCTAGAAGACTAGTGGGAGGTATTTTTTTTGTCCTACTTAGCTCTCTCCAGGATATTAGTGTGGAGTCCCTATCTATCGAGTCAATCTCAGTGGTTTCATAATTTCTAGGATTATTTTCTTCGGATGTGCAAGGTATGCCTTTGGATAGAGACATTGATTTATTTATAGATTTGGAGCCGGGTACTCGCCCAATCTCTATCCCTTCTTATCAAGACTCAGCTTCAAGAACTCTTAGATGAGGGATTGACTTGTCTCACTATTTCACCTTGGGGTGCTCCGGTCCTGTTTGTGAAGAAGAAGGATGGTAGTGTTTGCACTTAATATCTAGCGACACTATCTTTGTAGTCATAAGTGTGAACTGTTTATAAATCATCACAACTTACAACATGTGTTTACTTAGAGAGATTTAAATTTTAGGTAGAAGAAGTGGATGTAGTTGCTTAAAGACTATGATGTGACGATGTAGTACCACCCAGACAAGGACAATGTGGTAGCATATGAATTAAACCAGAAGACAATTGGCATAGGCAGTTTGGCTTGCTAAGGGGTGTATATGTGACTCTTAATTAGAGAGATTCAAACTCTAGCATCTAAGTTCATGCACTTGGGGATTTAAAAAAAAAAGGGTGGGTTGTTGGCCAGTATTGATGTTAAGCATACTTCTATAGAGAAAATCAAGGCTAGAAAGTTCGAGAATGTAGATGCTACACAGGATGTAGGTGGAGTTCTCAGTTTAGAAGACATATTTCTGTTCCTTGGGTTGGTGATTTGATTTTGAAAGGTTTTAATAGAGTCTCATGGTTCATGGCATTCTATTCATTCGGGTGTAACTAAAATATATCGAGGCTTAAGACAGCTTTAATGGTGGCCTGAGACGAAGAGGGACATAGTTGAGTATGTTTCTTAGTGACGTAATTGTTAACAAGTAAATTGTGAGCACCAAATTCCTAGAGGTTTTATTTAAAGAATGTCTATTCTTGAGTGGAAGTGGAAAATAATAGTCATGGACTTCGTGCTAGGACTCTCTAAGACCTTAAGGAAGTATGATGCAATTTGGGTCGTTGTTGATAAATTGACTAAATTAACCCATTTTATTCCAATCTGAGTGGATTACAACTCCTATAAGTTGGCTAAGATATATTTCAAAGAGATAGCATGGTTGTGCACGGGGTTCCCCTTTTTATCATTTCAGACAAAGGCACTCATTTTACTTCAATGTTCTGGGTAAGTTACGTGAATCATTAGTACTCAACTAACTTTTAGCATAGATTTTCATCCTCATAAAGATAGTTGTCGGAGAGGACAATTCATGTGCTAGAGGACATGTTGATAGCATGTATGATTGACTTTGGAGGTTTTTAGGACCAGTCTTACCCGTATGCGAGTTTGCATACAAAAATAGCTATCACACCAACATTAACATGACACATTTGAAGCACTTTATGGGAGGGGATGTAGTCGCCTATAGGATAGTTTGATGTTGGGATGTGAAGCCCGTGGGTGTGGATTTGGTAAATGAAGCTCAAAATAAGGTAATGGGTATCCCAATAAACTTTTGGCAGCCTAAAGCAGACAAAAGAAGTATATGAATTACAAGATAAGAGACATGACATTTCAAGTTGGTGAATAAGTATTATTGAAATTGTCGCCAACGAAAGGAGTGAGGTTTGCCAAGAAGGGTAAGCTTACTCTCATTACATTGGTCCATTTGAAGTTCTTGACAGTGTGGGACTAGTTGCTTGCATATTAGCTTTCTCGCCTAGTTTGTTTGGGCCACCTAGTGTTCAATGTATCCATGTTGAATAAGTACTATGACAATTGGTAATACATCGTCAAGTGGGATTCAATCTTGTTAGATAATGACCTTCGGTATAAAGAGAAGGCAATTGCAATGCTTGATCAAGATGTACGGAAATTGAGGACTAGGGAAATCAGATCAGTGAATGCTCAATGGAAGCATATTTCAGTTGAGGAAGCCACTGCAGAAATCAAGAGGGATATGCAGGACAAGTACCGTTACTTGTTTGAGGATTCAAGTACTACTTTCTTCTTGGCTTAGCCCAACTTTTCTTGTTTGGTAGCTCGTGAACGAGTGATGGATAAATTGGTATCCATTGTAATGACCCCTCTAGTCATTATGGATTAACCAATGATAAAAGAATTTGAGTAAGAAAACTTTCAGAGTAGTGACTTGAAAATTCTAGGCTAGGCTAGTCTTAGATGAAATTTGAGCAAGGTGAGGTCTAGGGAAATCTGGGAAAGTATTGGATAAACTGTCTAAGCTTAGGCTGGTTTATCTTATTAACTAAGACATTACTGAGTCCGTAGAGCTTTTCAAAATTGAATTTGGGCGAGTAGAACTTCTGATATCGAACTTGGTGTGAACAGATTAGTTTAGAATGTCAAGGTGCGAAGGGATGTTACAAAAGGGAGACTTTTGGGGAGAATTCCAAGTTTATGTTCCTTGCAAGCTGCTAAGTGGGTTAAGTTGTAGTTTATGCAGAAATTGCCTTAAATCGCTCATTATTCTGGAAAACTCGATTTTGGAAGAAAAAAAGGGTGACCTAAGCGGTTTCTTTAAGTTTTCCCTAAATTTCCTTGATAAAGGCAAGTAATTCACTTCCCTATCTTGATATTTGATTCTTAGGCCTTAAATCCCTGATTGGTTATCTTAAACAGGAGTTCTTTTTTAAAATTTTATGGTCGAAAATACCCTGGTTTGGGTGGGATGATCATGTAACTGACCTTGGATTAGGATTAAGTTATACTTCAAGTATAATTAGGCCAATTTGGGTTAATTTTGTGCATTATTATTATTTGTAGACCTAAAACAATCCAGGATTTGTAACAAGGGGAAGACTTAGATTGATAGAGCTTCCAAGACTTGATTCGAGGTAAGTGATGGTTATTATTTTCCAAGTTTATGTATGTATGTATGCATGTTAATTGTCTCTATAGTGAAACATGTACACTGCATATTGGGAAAAACATAAGGATTGAATGTGAAATGATGAATTGTTGACAATCTCATGCAATGAAAGTATTTTGGTTACTTATATTTACAAGTGTAGTTGTATTTCATTATGATTGTGATTGTTATTGTGTGACTAATGGTTGGCTCAGGTACCACGCTTATTATAGGATATTCCCATAGTTGGCTCGAATACCACACCTGGTATGTACTAACAGTTGACTCGGATACCACGCCCGATTTGTACTAACGGTTGACTCGGATACCATGCTTGATATGAGATATCTATATGGTTGGCTCGGGTACCATACCGGTACAACTTACTAACGGTTGGCTCAGATACCACACTTGATATATTTTTAATTGTTTTCTTGTACCTGAAGTGAACCGTGCTTGTTTTTGATCAAGTGGTACATGATTCATGTGAATGTTAAGTCAGGATTGGTGAATAAATGTCTTGTTAAAATGCTGAATTGGTTGATTATGTGTTGACTTATCTTTACTATGTTTCAGTTATGTGTTTACACCGACCAATACACTATGGTTTGTGTACCAATATTACACTTGCTATTTATTTGTTAAGTACAAGGCATAATCAGGCGGCCGCTTCGTGAACTCAAATGTGAGGCCAACGCTAACCAAATCCAAAGAGCTATTTTTTCTAGGCTTATGTAGATTCCTCTCTATCTCTTAGTCCATCTGTTCGGACTCAGACCGTTTTAGATTGTTTTCTATGTTTTGGGGTTGTATTCCCTTACTCTAGATCGAGTTGATCAACATGGTACAACGGTGTAGCTGTTTAGAATAGTTAGAGTTTGACTAGGACTACTCTTATAATTGTATTTCTAATATAGTATAACTAAGTGTAGCTAGCCTAGGACTCTATGACTGTATCAACTCATATATAAGGAGCATGTACTCGATAGTTTTAATCATCAATACAATTCTTGATTTCTCTCGATCATTCTAGAGAATTCTACAATATGTATCCGTCAAGATATTGGTGTTACCCTTAATTTTGAGAAACATTCTTTCACATGTAATTCTCTAGATGCACAACAAGTATGAAAACATATATTTTTTTGTTGTTGTTCATTTGTGTATCACGCTATCAGAGCATATTGGTATTATTTCTATACAACAATTGTCATTCTCCCCTTTATCTGTTGATTTTTATGCTTGATAAGAAATGGAGGTAATGTGCCAGTATCAAAACTAGTCATCTCATGCATCTTACATGCTTAAAACTTATTTGCCTAATTGAAATGCATGAATGGCCAAGGATGCATCTTTTTTTTCAACCCATGCTTGACAAACAACAAATTATGACCTTTCTCAATTGTTATATGAACATCAGAAGAAAGAAAATCCAAAAAGGAGATGAAAACACAAAGACAATATCAAATGTAAGAATATTTGGATCTAGCTAATAATTATTGGACATTTTATTTTGATATTGTTTGACAAACCTTTATAAACATCACACTAAAATAGAAGAAAAAAAGAAACTAGTACATAGTGTTCATGATCTAACACTATTCTTGTTCTTGTGGAACTCGCAATACATGCATGTTATGATAAATTTGGATTCAAGAATTGGTAGTTATGTTTGAATTGACAAATTTTAGTTACTTGTGTGAGAAATAATAATTTTAGTGACATGTATCTTCTTCTTTTTTTATTTTTTTCAGAAGGAAAATCATGTAGTGCTCCTTTTATTTTAACGCAAAACACAAGATTTTTTTTCCAAAAATAAATTGACTAACATTATTTGACACAATGTGTACCTTGATGTTTTCTTATTTTTCCCTCATTCCTGGAAATGACACACTGAAAATTTAGAAAATAATAAGAGAGAAGTATTGAAAGAAAATCTCTGAATTTGGCGTAAATTATTAGTTTCATTTCCGAACTATTGACAAGCTTAAAAACACTCATCTACTTCACTAAATAAACATAGATACACCTCAATCTGCAACATGACATAAGAAGTGGTCCCAAACTCTTGCCGGAGCATGAGACTCTTAATAAAAATTCGAGAAATGTGTTCAAAATACCCTATATTTGGCGAAAAATTAGAGGTGTATTTCACTCATGTTAAAAAATCGGGGGTGTATTTTAGTTCAGTTAGTTTAGTAAAGAAGTATTTTTAAGGCCTCATTTGTTTGCACTTAATGAAGGTCTGAATCTTAATCATTCAGATNCATTCCGGTCCGGTGCCCAGCCTTACTTAACAACATTCAATATTTTATACGCTAGAAAAAAAATCACGTAGACTCTCTCTCTCATTATGCGACTTGCTCTCTCTCTCTCTCTACAAACTTTCTTCCTCTCTTTTCTCAATCGAACACCAATTTTTTTTCTCTTGAACTAGTAAGTTTTCATAATCTTTACAAGTATTCTCTTATATTAACAATTTTTTTGGGTTGTATTGATTTTTGTCAAGAACTCATGTTGTAATAATATCTTTGGGTGTTTATCAAGAACTCAAGATGTGAAAAAATAGTAGTCATGATTAAAAACAACAACTATATATACATATCTGAGGTCTCTTATGAGAATTTAATTTGTTTAGGCCAAAAACATTAAAGACTGTACTACAACAGGAGTTCATGATTGGAGTCCAAGTTATACCTATATCTAGTTTGTGACAAAAATGATGGAACTCCTAATAATTCTTCATCCCAATCTCCAGTTTCGGTTGAAAAAAAAGTTTTGAGGAAGAAATTGATGAGAAGATGAGTAATACTTTGGAGTTATCGATTAAAAAAAATAGTGCACCTAACTTTGAAGAATGCAAAGAAAAAATTAGATGGACTTGGATTGAAAGAACCATTATACAGTATAATTGTTAGTATATTTTGTGAAAGTGGCAGCTACAAAAAGTATGGGCTACATAAAAGCATGAATGATGCTAGAGGTTCACAAATTTGAAAATTGAATCAAGGTCATCTAAAAAAAAATGAAAAATCTTTAATTTTTCTGATGAACTGGAATATATGTTAGGCGGCGTTGAAGATGTGAAATCTTCTTTATTATTTTTTCAACTAGTATCTATCATACTTATTGGATTTTTTGATATTATATTATTCCTATAATTTTTTTTCGTGATATATTTTCTTATAAAATGATGTTTATGTTGAATTCTTAAAAGAAATCATGCTACAATAATTTTATATCGATATATAATTTTTATTTGCATATCATATAATATTTTTAATCAAATATAAACATTTAAAATATTATTATTTTAATTAAAAAGTACTATTTTTTTTATTGAAATGAAAATTTATAATATTTTATTGATATAATGTTTAATTTCATATACATATTTAGATATTGAAAACAAACAATCTTAATTATTCAATGTTCAGATCTAGAGATCACATCTTAATATTCAGATGTGCATTCAGATCTAGACATCTATAAATGTAGAATTTGACATATATATACAACATAATTTTCTAACGAAGCGTGTCCAACTGGACACACTGCCGATTCAAAGATTTCAACTTCACTTGAGGGGGATGTTAGAACATCTCCAGGATAGTTACCTGACATCATTAAGAGTTTGTTGGCCTTTATTTTGCAGACCTATTATCCTATTAGGAGTCTATCTCATTTGTAGTTATTTAATATGTACGTGTATGTTACAATTGAGTATGCAAGGAAACTGAAATTCCTCCAACTCTTACCCATATGTCTACTCTTATTTATTGGGTTTGAAAGTAATCAGGGTATCATGCGGAAGCTTATAATTTGCAAATCATATGTCGATAAATTAGACGACACATAAAACTATACTGCAAGTAACATATATATGATATGACCAATTGGCCTACATATTTAAAAACTAATAAAAAACATAAAAATTGTAGAGAAAAAATCTCCTCATAAACAAAAGTCTCTAAACGACTACATTGTAGATTCTATTGTGTTATGCTGTGAGAATATGAATATAGATCTTCAATATATAAATCTCCAAATTTTTCCTCTAAGGAAATGATAACCAAATATGGAAGAGATTTATTTTTTCCTTTCAAGAAAAGTAAAAGCAATTATGGTACTTTTATTTGAGGAAAAAGTAAAACTCAAATATGAAAAAAAAATTCAAGGCAAAACCCTAACACTACCAAGGTTTGAGTCTAACTGTACTCTCTTATCGTGTTTAAGCCTAACTCAGAGTCACAAACGACTACACATAAGATGATAGTTCTGCCTCATTCAACTTACGTCTCTCGAATTCTACAGGATGTTTATCTTGCATCAAACACCTTCGATGGCAAAATCAAAAGCATCTGTATGTACCTCGAATATCTTGGTAAAGTCGAGCAATGCCAAGATTAGGTCCTCCGTCATAGTTGTCTTAAGGCCTTGATCAAATGTCTTTTGACAATGTTCAATCCAAACCCATAAGTTGTTCTTCTTTGGCAAGTTGGTCAATGGTGCTTCTTTGGTTGAATATCCACTGATGAACCGATGATAGTAGTTAACAAGACAAAGGAAGGAGCTCAACTCGGTTACCTTTGTAGGTGCCTCCCACTCTTGGATAGCTCGTACCTTCACCTCGTCCATGCATAGCTTGCCATTGCTGACGACATGGCCTAAGAAGTGTACTTTTGAATGTGCAAACTCACACTTCTCCCTATTGATGTATAATTGATTCTCCCACAAGACTTGGAAAACCTTCCTTAAATGCGCTACATACTCCTCAAAGGTGTTACTCTAGATGACTATGTAATATAAGTAGACTACCACGAACTGATCAAGATAGGGATAAAAGAACTTGTTCATGAGGGTGCAAAATGTAGCAGGTGCATTGGTTAAGTTGAAGGGAATTACCAACAACTCAAAGGCTCCATATCTCATCACACATGTTGTTTGTGTCTCATCTCCATCTGCAATGTGAATCTGATAGTAACCTTTGTGATCAACCTTTGTAAAGTACTTGGCTTGTCCAATTCTATTAAATAGGCCAGCTATTAGTGGAATTGGATATTTTTTCTTCATTATGACTTTTTTAGCGCCCGATAGTATATGCATAAGCGCAATGACCCATCAATTTTCTTTTGGAACAACACCAGCGTGCCAAAGGGTGTCTTCGATGGATGGAAGTGACCGACATTCAATAGCTCTTTAAATTGTATCTTGAGCTCCTCCAAGTCAGGTGGAACCATACGATAATGAACAAATGCATATGGCTTAGCTCCTGGCTCCAACTCAATCTCGTGATCTACCTCGCGTCTAGGAAGAATGTAACACCTCAGAAATCTATCTAAGACTGAACCAAGAAAATAGGTGAACCACATAGGTCCACGAGCCCTACACGGATCGTGGAACCCCACACAGTCCGTCAATATGCCCGTGAAAGCAAGCTAAAGACTCCCCAAGGATAGTGAGGAACCACGGTCCACTAGCGGTTCGTGGTACCCCACACAATTCGTCAAGTGTGTCGTGGAAATGAATCAGTGCAACCCCAACTCACTGTGAAGAATCACCGTGACTTACATGACCTATGGTGCTTTACACGGTCCGTGAAGTTGACCGTGAATGGGGCAGTTCATCCTTCAAGTTTTGGGTCAACTTCAAACGGTCATATCATTTAGCACAAAATAAATTAGGTGGCCCATGACCTAACAAATTAAAGATAATTGAGTTTTCTTTCCAACGCCACCAAGTTTGCTAAAATCCAAGCTTGGAGTAAAACGTTATGCCCATTTTAGTGAAGCCTTGTCGGGCAGGGCATCTTCACGAGCTACTGATGGGACTTGGTCGTCATGACGGCCTGTGAAGCCTGTCTTGTAGCCATTTCGGCAGAATTTAAGTCAAGGTAGCATTGGTCTTTTCCCCTATGCATTGGGCACTTAAAAGTACGTCGTTTGATGCCTAAACTATGTCATTTTACTCAGTCTAAGCCTAATAATCTAGTTAGAACCTACCCAAAACCCTCATTCTCCTAAAATCACTCAACTTAGAGAGAAAAGAAGAGAAAGACGACCAACTCTTCCAAGAAAAAGCAGAAGCGTTCTTTAAAGTTCAGCCCTAACATCCAAAGGATTTCTCCATAGATTTCGTCACCAGGTATGTGGGATTTCACTAGTGGGTTCCTTTCACCCATTAGGTCCCTAGAATTTAGTAAATTCTTCAGATTTTCATAAACTGTTCAGACTTAAGGTTTTTAATTTTTTCAAGATTTATTGTGATTATGGTTCCTTTGATCGAAATAAACTTGTTTCTTGATAATTAAGTATAATTCCATGCATATCACTCAGAACCCTAGCTTGTGTAAATTTATCCTAGTTCATGAATTTTACTTGCTAGGCCAACCAGACATAAATTCATGCTTCAGATTTCGAATGCCATAATCTAAGTATATAAATGTTGCATTCTCAGTTAGCATGTCAGTTTTTGAGCTATTCAGTATTTAGTGCATTTTAGCTTCATAAATATTCAGATGGGAGTAGACTTAGCACCGAGTTGGACTAGGGTTCAGCGTAGCCTCAAAGTCCTAAAACTATGTGCCCGCATAGGTTTATAAGTCCCCTCTGTTGGAAATCAAATATAGTGATCATGCCACAGTCGTGCCTGTATACCCCTGGCAAGGTATAGTGGGTCCTCTCGATGGGGCGTATACATCGGACTCCACGTTTAACTCATGTGGTTTATGTCGGTTAATAGTAGCTCCTACAGTCAGACTCTTAGTACATTGACCAGGTTTTCAACATTTACTTCACAAATCAATTCAGCATGTTATCTACATGATTAGTACTTGGTCATTGCATTCAATTTAGTTCTCAGTTATACTTCAGTACATATCTATATCCTTGTTCAGAATATATCATTGCTCAGTTATGCATTGTTCAACTTATATACTTTTTCAGCTTAGCATATCTATATCATGCATGCTCAGTACATTCCAAGTACTGACGCATATTTTGCGCTACATTATTTCATGATGTAGGTTCAGGCACTCAACANCTCTGCATAGCATTGAGTTATTCTATTGAGTAGGTTTCCGCTGAGTTAAGAAAGCCAGGCCAAGGGTTCGCTTGGGGCCAGCAATGGTTTCCGAGTGCCGGTCCCGCCCAGGGTGTAGGCTCGGGGCGTGACACTTATATACTTTGTTCAGCTTAGCATATCTATTTCATGCATGCTCAGTACATTCCAAGTACTGACGCATACTTTGCGCTACATTATTTCATGATGTAGGTTCAGGCACTCAGCATCCAGATAACTCTTAGATTTATCCTTGATTCGACTTCAGCAGCTTCAGTTGTGAGTCCTCATACTTCGAGGACAATAGACATGCTTTCTATTTTAGTCTTTACTTTAGTTTTCAGTTTTTCTAGAGTTAGCTGGGGGCATATCCCAACATCTCATCAGTATTAGAGGCTTTCAGACATAGAGTCAGTGTTCAGTTTTTTTGGGGTTGTTTCCCCTAGATATTCAGATATATTTTTATTTGGAGTCAAATTAGTTTTGGCTCATTTTACATTTATGCTTCCGCTTACCTAGTTATATCTTTTAGTATGCTTATTATATGCCAGACTCAGGATTAGCTAGGGGTCACTCGTGATCCTAGGTCCCGTGTTACGTCTAGAGGGTAGCCTTGGGGCCTGACAATGAAGGTACTTCGGTAGCGTAGCTTGTCAGGCATAACATCTTTATTCTCTTCCGGTAGCTTCTCTATGCAAGGCGACAATGTCTCTCAGTAAACCATGTATTCCTCCATACTTGCAATGGTTTCCCTAAATATCGGCTCCCCTTCTTCAGCCCCTTGACTAATTGCATAGCCGAAAGGTGTGCTTGGCTATGTTTGTGTGGCATAGTCATTGTAGGCACCATGCAAGATCCTTCTTGTTCCATGACCAAGAGACATTGGAGGTAAGGGACGATCATAGTATGACGATGTCTAAAGAACTCTTTTCCTATAACAATGTCAAAGATATCCATCATAGTGACGGTAAAGTTTGTCCTACCTTTCCAATTGCCCAATTTGACATCAACACCATTGGCTTAACCATGATCATTTTGAGCCTTAGCATTCACGGTCTTAACATGGGAGTTAGTTGGAGCAAGCTTCGACTCTAATTTCCTTGTTGCGGCTTTAATTTAGTCACAAAATTGTGAGTGCTCCAGTATCCACCAGTGCACTAATACACACGCACCACCTGCTTGAGGTTGGACATGACACATGGGGGACTGGCTAGGTCTATGTATTATATCTGGATCGGTTGAACGTAGGCGATCAAATTAAAATCAAATGAAAGTAAATTCTATCGCATGACTATATATGTATATCTATGAATCCTACCGATAAGCCATCGGAGAAATTTATTATCTGGTTGAAAGTGTCAAGTCAACACAAAAAATGTAAAAAAAATTCATAAAATTTGAGTTTAGAGGGAAATGTTGCTGAAATTTCGGTCATAATTTAGTGGATACTTATGTCCTATCCCAATTTCTCCATAAGAGGATTTTTTGGCTCAGCCGCCTGAACATTATCGATGTGAAGAAATTTCAAAGTTACAAATATGGTAGTGTTGTGATTCTACTTTTTCTCTTCTTTCTCCCTATTAGAGTAAAAACCACCTTTTGGAGATAGGAGTCCTTGAAAATATTATTATTTTCTGAGTTTTCAATTTGTCCTTTCTAATAATGTTGTGGAAAATAAGAAAATGTCTAGGAACATACCGTGTCGAATTATGTTTGTTAATCAATTTTTAAAAATAATAAATTGTGTTGTTCTGTTTTGCATTAAAATAAAAACATAATATTCTTAAACTTAGTATTAACTCACATTTATATCCTCCAATTTTGGGTGTGCACCAGTAGGCACTTAGACATGTATAAAGCTGAACAAGTAGACACACACATCATACATGACATAATACACATATGATGCCATGTAGGATGCTACGTAGGACGTGAATTGTCATGTAGGATGCGAGTGGCTACTTGTTGAATCTATAATAGTTTAAGTGTCTATTGTGCACACTCAAAATTAGTGGATATATATGCCAAATGAGATCAAGTTAAAGGGCACGTTTATATATTATGTCTAAAATAGAAGTGTTACTTATATGATTTTCCTTTTGAGAAAATAAGACAAATAAAAATATCATTCTCACACATTGCTAATACTCTTCTTTCTCCCACACATGAACCTAAACTTTTCAACAAAAGTAGGTACATCACTCACTATAAATACCACATGCATTCTTCTACTTAAATCCCATCCATAACTAATATTACTGAATAAATATCTCATAAAACTAAGAAAAATGAAAATGATGAAGTTCGTTGTGCTTGTTGTAACTATTTTAGCATTGTTGCTAAGTGCAGCAAATGCACAACAATGTGGAAGCCAAGCTAGTGGAGCTTTGTGTGCCAATGGGTTATGTTGTAGTCAATATGGTTATTGTGGCACTACTCCTGCTTACTGTGGACCAGGATGCCAGAGTCAATGCAACTAAATTATGTCTGTGTTCTAGCTTAAAGGCTATGATAAGAATAAGGTAATATCCATGTGGTTGTGTGTTTAAAATATATAAATTTGTACTACTAGAATAAAGTGGGAACATGTATGTACTGTAAGTTCCACAAGAACAAGAATATAGTGTCAGGTCATGAACACTATATATGTACTAGTTTGTTTGTTTTCTATTTCAATGTGATGTTTATTAAGGATGGTCAAAAACCACTTAATCAAATGTCCACTAATTAAGTATTATTAGATTGATCCAAATAATTTTACTTTTGATATCATCTTTACATTTTTTTTATCCATGTGTTAAACATAGATATCAAATTAGAAACAAGCAACACGCAAGTCAATTAACAAGTAGACCAGACTTTAGCACATAAACAATCCACAGTCAACAAGTATAATTATCACAAGATCAACTATATCAATAAAGATCGTTCAGTCATTCAATACTCATTGTTAGGATCGAAAATAATTAGGTGTAATGCGAAAGTTAACAAAGCAAACCTCGATAGACCACGAGTAAGAAGACAAACGAGAAATATACCAAAAGACACAAAGATTTAAGGTGGTTCGGTCAATCGACCTACGTCCACAAAGGAGATGAGTAATCCACTGTATAAATATGAGAGTACAAAATATAGAGAGAATTAACCTCAACCAATTCACTCGGAATACATGAGAGCAGGGGTGTAGCTAGAGCTACCCAAACTGGACACCCTTCGTCGAAAAATTACGCTGTATAAATATGTCAAATTCTACATTTAAAGAATATATATTTAAAGCTGGACACCCTTGACAAAAGTAATGCCTTTGGTGTAGTGGTAATAGGTGTCCATTTGAGCGAAGGAGTTTTGGATTCAAACCCCAAATAGCACAATATTTTTTTATTTTATTTTGATAGCCACAAATCATTATTTTTGGACACCCTTAATTAAATTTCAGACTCGGCTCCACCACTGCATGAGAGGTTTACACAAGTGATACATATCAAACTTGTGTCCCACAAATTCTCCCCCTAACCAAAACTCTAAAAGCCCCTATGACTACATTGTGAGTGTTGATTAAGTTTGAAGGAACAAATCTCTATTTATAGAGTCCTAAACCTTTTCCCACAAGAAAAGGACTAGCCAATCCTAAACATTTTCCTACAAGAAAAAGGGTAGCCAATGTTAAACCTTTTTCTTAAAGAAAAACCTGTTTATGGTAAGAAACTCAGGGCAAATAATACCCAACACTCACTACATCATGAAACAACATAACAATAAGTAAAGTATACACATATGCTAAGTGACTTATATATGCAAATATTCATGATCTGCAGTGAGCAAACTTCATCCATGGACCAAAACAGCGTGGTAGTCGATAATATATATATAAAGCAAAATATACAATATTATTTGACAAATTAATAAGTTAGTATACATAAGTGTGCAAAGACTACTAGATAAAAGATTCTTGAAACATCAGAAGGCCTTGTAACTATCAACTAATTCTATTTAAGGTTTTCACTGTTGAGAATTGATTAGAAGAACATAAGATGTTTTACTGTGAGTTGAATAAGTCTTTCACTAGAGTTGAAATAGTCTTTGTTAGGTTGATATATTTTTTTTATTTAGTTGCAACTTTTTCTGGTATATATTTTCTTAGTTTTAGTCGAGTGGAGTCTTGCATAGATTTGATCTTTCTGAATTTCTAAGCATATAAAAGGTAGAGTCTTTCGATTAATAAAGAAGGCACTTCTTCAAAAAAATTACTTCATCTTACTTGTGCAACCCTAAGTTTTCTATGTAAAACGTATCTCTTTTTCCTACATTATGGTATCAGAGCGAGTGTTCGGTCTTTTTACTGGAAAATAAAGAGATAAAGAAACAACGATGGAGTGAAATACTCGAAGTAAAAAAATATGGCAACTAATGATATGTCCTCTACTTCACAACCCCTTATACATGTCTTCAATGATGAGAAGTATGAGTTTTGGAGTATCAAGATGAAGACCTTATTTAGGTCTCAAGAATTGTGGAACTTGATCGAATATATATGAGTTCATTGATGTAGAAGAGAAAGACGCAGAGGAAGAGAAGAGATTAAAAGAAATCAAAAAGAAGGATGCCAAAGCTTTGTCCTTTATTAAAAAAGATGTTTTTTGAGACATTTTTCTTCAGAATTGCAGTAGCTACTACTTCAAGAGATGTGTGGATGATTTTGAAAACTGAGTTTCAAGGTTTCTTAGAGGTGATTACTGGGAAATTACTATCTCTTCGTCGTGATTTTGAAATATTGTTTATGCAAAAAGTTAATTTGTGCAAGTTTTTTTTATCAAGAGTTAGTGGAATAATTGTAAGCCAAATGAAATCATATGCTGAAGAGTTTCTCACCCCGAACCTACACTCTAGACGTGGTTGATATAAAGACTTGTTTTTCTTATTAAAAATGTTGTTTTAAGTGATCAATTGCTTGTGTATTAGTGAATTATTGGTTCTTCCACCGAAGATTTAACGAGGGTGCCTCTCATGACGGGTTGGATTGTGACACTTTGGAGATGCAATCTGAATATAAGAGAATTTTTCTGGCTCAGCCGCCTGAAGATTGCTTATGTGAACGAATTTCAAAAATTACAAATATGGTAGTGATGTGATTTAACTGTCTCGAAAAACTATGTTTTTGAAAAAAATGCTCTGTTTTATGTATTCGAAGGGAAATGGTTCTGGATGATTGGATATTGTGGTGAAACCCAAAGAAAAATGGTACTGGGTACTTGCTTGTGATGTTGTGCGCGAAGGAAAATGATTCCCGACATGTATATCTATGGCAACAATCCCCCATGGATCCTACTTCACAGTAGAGCGATTGTGGAGGGGGGTGTATACGATAGGATCATTGGTCAATTCATTGTATTTCGTATTATTACATGTTCATATTGAGTCTATTTGCTATATTGATTGAACTACTTGGACTTTTCTGAGTGCAGGGTTATTCATATTCTTTATGTGATATAGCTACTAGTCTTGTTCGGTCAGTCTATGATGTCTAATGAGTACTCGTGATTTTATACTCATACTACTCTTGCTGCATCTTTTCTGATGTAGATCCCAGTACTAGCAGAACCTGATAATTGATTATCAGTCAAGTACAAAAATGCAACTTGGCTTACATTACGATATCCTTCGGAGTTTGACCCTTGATTCTCTTCCTAGACAAACTGAAGTTCAGCAGCTTCGTGGCAATTCCGACAGAAGGAGGGATTATACTGTGAGGCTATTGTAACTCTAAGTTCCGGTACATACCATGACCTTCTCCACATTTCACCACAGAGTCTATTGAAAGGCGATGAAATTACTTGAAATCTCTGATGTTGAAATAGACTTATTGGAATTCTTCCTTGGAGTTGGTTGTTCTGAATATCAAGCACTTGCAAGCGAGGGAAGTGGCCAAGGCCATAAGGGATTCCACCTTAGAAGATGTTGTTCTCGAGATTGAGCACACTGAGAAAGGACAAATTGACCAAAGACGGGGAAATTGTGCCCTGAAGTTGCAAATTAGGAAGAGCTAAAGCCACAACCCTTTGCCTTTTTGAACTACAAGTGACACCAAACCAAGACCAAAAAGAAGTATTCTTGGTCCCAATTATTGGCCAAAATATGACTACGTCTTGTAACAAGAAGCAAACGATATAAGTAAGAAGCATTTAAACACAGTTGTGGCTACCGAGTACAGACATTTTGCTCTGAGGTTTCATCTTAATATTAAGTAACAGAGTTATTTGGTGGGATTGTGATGATGAAATTGCTTTCTTATAGACAGAATCTACAGAAAGATTTCGTAGGAGTACATGAACAATAACTATACTATTTCAAGTGTATCTATATAATGTAGACTAGGCAATAGTCCGTTCTTATGAAAACTATACCTCGTTATGAGGTTAGCAACTCTTCCAAATTCAGAACTAATGTTTTTCTTCTCCTAATTAAACTCCTATTACTTTATGAATTGCAAAAATGTTTACGATACATAGCCTTTGACACCTTCTCAGAATCGTTATAGTTTGGAAGCTTTACCTCACGTAGATTGAAGCTGAAAGTTTTCTTGGCTTATGTGATCCTCTCCTTTGTTGAATTCATTTTCTTTTGCGCCCCATTCTGCATGTTTGTGTTCTGTTGATGCTGAAAAAAATGAAACTGTTTGTACTCGTTGAGATTGTCGTGAGGGCAAGTTCATCATTCACAATGCATTCATATTCTCGATTCATCCTGTTTTAGCTAGACTATCTTTGAGTTGAGAATTTTCCCGTCTAGCTAAGTCAGCACCAGCTTTTGCAGCATTTGCCTCATTGATAGCCTGCTTTAAGATGTCTCTCAATTTGTAGTTTTCTTCCCTTGCTGCTTTACTTCTTTGCTCGGCTTCTTTAAGAGACTCGTTGAGCTTAGTAGCTTCGTGTAGAGTAAGATTTCGTTCTTCTTGAACTTCTTTTATACATTCGATGAAGCTCATTTCTTTCCCATTCCAAGACAAAAGTGACTCATCTGCCTCTAATTTCAATCTCTCTGCTGTGTTCCTATACAATTCTGTTTTCCTTTTCGCTTCATCCAAAAACATTTTATATCTAGCCTTACTGCTTTTGACAATCTCTTTCAGATTTCTAACTTCCTTTTTCACTAGTCCTAATTCTTGTTGAGTAGCACAAAGCCTCTCTTTTGCCTCAGATGCTTCGTAAGAAACTTCCTTCAACGCCAACACCAAATCATCTAAAGCCTTTCTGCTCCTTTCCTCTGCCTCATTTGCCAATTTCATCTTTTTTTTTTAGCAAACTCATCTCATCATTCAAAGCCTTGGCCTTTGACGATGCAATCTTCTCGTTCTCTTTTACCAATTCGAATCCAGACTTGCTGTTTTCTACTTCCTTTTCGGTCAAATTTTTAATCTCCCCATTGTAAGAAGTGTCAAAAGATTCAATCTTTTCATGAAGAGAAGCTATTTCAAGCATGGATTCTTCAAGTTCAATCTTGATTTTTTCAAACTGTCTTGTCTTAGCTAACCAAGCATCAAATATTTTGGACTCCGATAACTTCTTGTTCTCCAATTCATCTTCCAATTCTTGAACTCTTCTCTTAAAATCAGATAACCAATCCGTTACACGTATCTTGAATGCTTTTACAGGACTAAATACATCTTTTTCTGGTATCTTGAGATCACATTTTACCGCCTTTTCGAGCTCCAATTTCAAAGACTTGATATTCTTATCTTTTATCTTCAACTCTTCTTGTTTGTTAGTAAGAAATTCCTTCAAAGTCTTAACTTCTNATCACATTTTATCGCCTTTTCGAGCTCCAATTTCAAAGACTTGATATTCTTATCTTTTATCTTCAACTCTTCTTGTTTGTTAGTAAGAAATTCCTTCAAAGTCCTAACTTCTTCATAGAGTTCACTTGATGTTATTCCATCACTTGCCTTGTGGACCACTTGTTTTATCTCACTTAGTTCGTTTATAGCTTTCTTCTTTTCTCCTTCAACAAAACATAATTGTTCTCTTGTCTCCCTCAAATCCTCCTCAAGTTTTTCCATTTGTTCTTGCATAACAACACGTCTATCGGTTTGATTCTACACACACAAAAAAATATAATTTTTGGACAAATTGATACAAAAATGATATAACAACTATGATTACAGATTACGCCACAATCCCAAACTAGTTGGAGTCGACTATATCAATTCTAAGGTATCCATTTGACACAAAATTTGCATAATGAGCACCTAGATAATAAGTACTTCACATTTTTGTATAATACCTTATATGAATGGTTAAAAGAGGGCTTCCTTTCAAGAGAGACAAGGGCATTGGTATCAATTTGTGATCCCAAAGCATCACATCTACAAAGTTTAGATGCAGAAATTGTTTTTGAAATGATTGAAGAATTTATCCTCTTTCCAGAATCATTATTGGACCCTACTCTGCAAATCCTCCAAAAACATCAAATATTCAATAAACAATACAAAATAAAATAAAATACGTCAGTCGATTTTTTCATCTGTCTAAGCCTTGATGGAAGATAAAACATGACTAGTAAAATAGTTAAGGTGCCTGCAAGTTGTCTCATACCTTGACTTGGAACGTAACGTCATGCGTATGCGTCTCGAATCACTATTCATTGATGATTATTCTTGATCTTGGGAAAAATCAGAAAATATATCAAAAGTTTTACTTTAATTAGGTATACAAAAATTGGTGGTAGAGAAGAGTAAAAGGCCCTATGGTTATATACAAAGTTGGAAGTTTGCAGGTTTTACTTGTAACGGCAAAGATTCATAAATTGCAACATATAAAAAACAGTAAATGTTGAAAGAGACAATATGTAATTTAATAACATAACTAATTGGGGGGGTTTAACAGTTTCAACCTTGTATATTTAATGTGGTTTGTTAATTAATAGGTATAATACATAAATATGTCTTTTAACATGGCTTTATTTCACATTTATGTCCTCCAATTTTGGATGTGCACGGGTAGACACTTAAACTTGTAAAGTTGAACAAATAGACACATGTGTCCTATGTGACATCGTACATGACAATTTGTGTGATACATGGTGTTCTACGTGTAGTATGTCACATATGACTCATGTGTCTACTCGTTCACCTTTATATAAGTTTAAGTGACTACTTGTGCATACCCAAAATTGGACGGTATAAATGTAAAATGCGGTCAAATTAGAGGACACATTTATGTATTATGCCTAATTTTTTAATATAATAAAAGTCAATATATGTGTTACTTTTCTAATAAATCTTAAAGATGATGTGATCACACAAATTAAATAAGGGAAAATTAGCAAACTAGTCAAAAAACCTAACTTAATTAGTAAAAATGTCAAAATGTCATTATTTTAGAAAAGATTGTGTATCCTATTTTATTTCACCTTAATTACACATTATCCAATTAATTCTCTCATATGTTAAAAAAAAGTGAATATTTTCTCTTTCGTATTTTCATCTTCCAATTCTTCTCATTTCAAAGCATGCCTCTCTCTGTTCCTTCTTGTTTGTTTGTTTTTTTCTTTCAGAAATTGGAAAATATATTTTATAAAGATATTCACACAATCCCTTTGATTAAGATATGCATATTTATCCGTTTTTTAAGATTTGTTTTATGATTTAATTTTTTTAAATCGTTCAAATTGTTGTATGTAGTTGAAATCACGTTTAGAGTTTGATAAACTCCAAATCACTCTCCAATGGCAGAATCTAAGAGAATTACTAGAGGTATCCAACTTAATCAATAATTTTCTAGCGATTTTTCATCATTTAATCTACGTATTACTCAAGAAATAGCGGATAATGTAGGATCCGCTGCTAAAATGATGGAAGAGACGATCGAAATATTGTTGTGGATATTTTGTTAGTTTTGATAAAATACCACATATTTGGAATCACCCTTTTCTAGGTATGTACATTGGTATGTATTCAGTAAATTAAAGATATTTTTATACTTTAGATAGTGATGCTATTTCAGATTGTATTAATGAATTCTTATTGGATGGTTTTGTATTTGTCATGGTATATTTGTTGTATTTGTGTTGTGTGATTTTATAAGTTATTGTACTTATAGGTTTTTGTATTCACTATGCTCTGTATATCATTTTCTAGTTATGGACATTGTAAGAGTGTTGTTTGTATCCAATTAATTAAAGATACATATTAACTTATACATTTGTATTCCTTTAAAATAAATAGTGATGATATTTCAGATTGTATTCACTCCTTATTATTTGATTGTTTTGTATTCGTTATGGCATATTTGTTGTAGTTGTGTTATGAGCTTTATAAGTTACTGTATTTACATGTGTTTGTATTCATTATGCTATGTGTATCATTTTCTAGTTATGGACATTGCAAGAGTGTTGTTTGTATCCAGTCAAGTTAAGATACGTATTAACTTTATACATTTGTATTCATTTTAAACAAGTAGTGATGATTTTTTCAGATTCTATTCAGTATAGCATATTTGATGTATTCATTAGATCATAATAATTATTGTATATGTCTGGTGTGGTTTATAAGTGTCACGACCCGATTTCTCAAGTCATGATGGCACCTACTATAACCCACCAGTAGGTAAGCCAACCCGTAACCCGGAACAACAAGTAATGGGTCTGAGGGTAGAAACTAAACAAGAGTAGGCAAATAACAATATAAATAGGCGGAAGCAAACCAAAAACATATATACAAATAAAGATCCCTCCCAGAACCTGGAAGTCACTAGTACAGAGCTACTAACAAAATGAGTACAAGTCCCAAAAGTGGACAATAAAGACTAGACTGTCTCGAAAGGTAAAAGACAAGTCTATATATACAGATGGAGACTGAAATAGTACAAAACGTCGTGTGCTCACTCCCGTCTCCGGATCAGTCTGCTCCAAGCTCGATCAACGCTGGCTACTAGTGCCCGAACCTGCATCACGAAATAGATGCAGAGCGTAGCATGAGTACCAAAACAACAGGTACCCAGTAGGCATCATAGGCCGACTGAACTTGAAAAGTAAAGGCAATATGAAAAGAAGGAATACGCAAACCGAAGTCAAGAACGAAAATCTAACTAACAATGAAATGCACACGAGTGTACAAAGAACTAACTAAAGTAATCTATAAGCTAACTACACCTAACTGGACCCCCATAAGCCCAGAAGGTACACTCGTGCGCAA
>NC_064286.1:8983169-9086806 GCF_019186545.1 Solanum stenotomum | reverse complement strand
CAATCCTGTCCCACAACCAACAATAACTTCAACAACACAACTAACAACATCAACAACAACTAACAACTTCAACAACTTCAACAACAAATCCAATCTCTTCTCAAATCATAAAAACGAGCTTGGTATGTGGGGGGAAAGGATAAACCCACACTAAAGACTCACATACCTTGATAGGGATCACCCCCGACGAAAAATCCACGATGATCTCCTTGATTGCTCTTCTCTTTCTCCTTTTCCTTCTCTTCTTTCTCTCTTCTCTCCCAAGCCCTAGCTCTTTACTCTTAAAAAAAAAATGAGACAAACTGATATAAAATCAGCCTAACACTTTAATATAACCAAAACAATTGATTTGTGAAAAGACCAAAATGCCCTTAAATTTCCGGAACGGACTCCCTACCAACTGCCCAACTTTCAAAGGGCATAACTCGCTCATACAAACTCGGAATCAAGTAAACTCGGTGGCGTTGGAAAGATCGTTCCAAGGGCTTTCTAAACATAACTGGAACTACTCCTGAATCATCCTGAGCTAGGAGTTATGACTGCTCAAAGTTGGCCAAAAACTCACTGATTTCCACACTTGGCCAAATTTCCAGATTTTTGAACTTAGCCAAATTTTCCAGATTCTGGACTGCCAAATTTCTAGATTTTAAATTTTTCCAAAAAATGACTATTTCCAAATTTCAAGCTTCTTCATATTCATTTTAAATTGTCGGATGTTACATTCATCTTCCAATTCTTCTCATTTCAAAGCATGCCTCTCTCTGTTCCTTCTTGTTTGTTTGTTTTTTTCTTTCAGAAATTGGAAAATATATTTTATAAAGATATTCCTACAATCCCTTTGATTAAGATATGCATATTTATCCGTTTTTTTAAGATTTGTTTTATGATTTTATTTTTTTAAATTGTTCAAATTGTTGTCTGTAGTTGAAATCACGTTTAGAGTTTGATAAACTCCAAATCACTCTCCAATGGCAGAATCTAAGAGAATTACTAGAGGTATCCAACTTAATCAATAATTTTCTAGCGATTTTTCATCATTTAATCTACGTATTACTCAAGAAATAGCGGATAATGTAGGATCCGCTGCTAAAATGATGGAAGAGAGACGATCGAAATATTGTTGTGGATATTTTGTTAGTTTTGATAAAATGCCACATATTTGGAATCACCATTTTGTAGGTATGTACATCGGTATGTATTCAGTAAATTAAGGATATTTTTATACTTTAGATAGTGATGCTATTTCAGATTGTATTAATGAATTCTTATTGGATGGTTTTGTATTCATCATGGTATATTTGTTGTATTTGTGTTGTGTGATTTTATAAGTTACTGTACTTTAGGTTTTTGTATTCACTATGCTCTATATATCATTTTCTAGTTATGGACATTATAAGAGTGTTGTTTGTATCTAATTAAGTAAAGATACATATTAACTTATACATTTGTATTCCTTTAAAACAAATAGTGATGATATTTCAGATTGTATTCACTCCTTATTATTTGATTGTTTTGTATTCGTTATGGCATATGTGTTGTAGTTGTGTTATGAGCTTTATAAGTTACTGTATTTACATGTATTTGTATTCATTATGCTATGTGTATCATTTTATAGTTATGGACATTGTAAGAGTGTTGTTTGTATCCAGTCAAGTTAAGATACATATTAACTTTATACATTTGTATTCATTTTAAACAAGCAGTGATGATTTTTTCAGATTCTATTAAGTATAGCATATTTGATGTATTCATTAGATCATAATAATTATTGTATATGTCTGGTGTGGATTATAAGTTACATTGTGGTATAAATTTGTATTTATATGATGTGGTTTCTAAGATACAATATAGTTCAATAACAGAAAACAAATAACAAATAAATAAACGAAAATAGAGTACAATTATCGTAAAAAATTGTACCCGCTCCAATTTGTTTTTCGTAGGGATACAATTTGATTAGAAAAATTAAAAACAAACTGCCAGTGAAAAAAATATGTCTTCAAACAATCCATTATTATTTTTGTATTCAACAAGCAAAAAAATTCAACGAATCCACCAAAACTAATTATTCATACTTTGTTCATAATACATACAATTTACAATGAAAATAGATACAGTTTACAATTATGTTAAAAAATTCATATCAAAATTATAATCAATTAGAAACAGATTAAGGATGAAACAATTAACTAATACATGGTCCAATTTGTATTCCACCAATTTTATCGAACTTCTAGCAGAAAAATCCATATCCAAAGCTGCTTGTCAACAAATTTTTTTGTCCTATTTCATTCAAACCTATCTTACCAAACAGAAAAAAATAGATTTTAATCAAAATAAATTGATCAGAGATTGAGTATTTTCAATTGAATCTTGAATATCGATAATGAGAAATTGATCAACAATGGGGTCGCCAATGAAGTATTCAGTTTTGATTTTTGTAACTGATGAGACTTTTAAGGGATTGTTCCTTTTTAAAATTACTCTTTCCCCTAAATTTCTCCTTTCTGTTATTTAACAATTGTATTCTTTCAATTAAAACAAATAATAAAAACTTAAATAAGATACATAATAAACTATTTTTTGACATTTTTACTAAATACTGAAAGTGTTAGACAATGAATCCTATTAAATGTTAAAATATTGATATTTTGAAAAATTTCCCATTAAATAATAAGATACTTCCTGCTTCTTTCAATAAAAATAAATATTATACTGTTCCTACTAGTCCATGCTTCATTTGGCATGAAAGTCAATTAATAGTTTCTTTCCTATAGTCCTTAGATTTTCTTTATTATTTCTTTACAAAAATTGATGGATACTCATTTTGAAGTGTAAAATTGTAATTGAAAAGTATAAGTAGGCGTTTGGCCGTGCAATATCATATCATAGTATGAAATCGTGAGATGGAATCAGTGTTTGGACATGCGATTTCATGTTAATTTCATCTCATGATTCATATTAGTACATGGACGGATTGGTTCGGGTTTTTTAAATATCAAACCAAACCATTTGTGTCGGATCTTTAAATTTATAAACCAAACCAAACCAATAAACTCGGGTTTTTTCGGATTCTTTTGAGTTTTTTGGATTTTCGAGTTTTTGCAGTAAAGTATTCATACAAACATATAATTTACTTGTACTTCAAATATTTTTTTAGTCATACCAAAATACAACTATCTAAGGTGTTTCTTAAGAAGATAACACAAAATATGATATGATTAATGACACTAAAATATCCAACAGAAAAATAGAATAATGAAATGGAGTAAAAAAAATATTGCAAATTAACAAGTCATAATGAAAATGATCATAATTTAAAAGTACTATATCATGCTAAAATAAGTTTAATAAGTAATAGTTACATGACTAAATAATAAAGGAAATTAAAATTAGATTATGCATTTTAATTGTCTAAACCAATGTAAAACTAAAGAACAAATATTCAATATTATTGTCATTCTTAGTGTTGAATTGATTTCCTTTTTGCATTAGTATTAATTTGATTTTGATTTAAGCTTTATTATAATTACCAACATATGTGGACTATAATCTTTAATGAATCATTCAGAATTCTATGTTTCAAACTTGAAATAGTATATTAAAAGATAAAAATTATGAAAACGTATAAGAAATATTTAAAAATTATGTCAAAGTAAATATTTTTATGTATAAAATAAAATTTTAAAATTATATATATAATGTTGGTTGGTTTGGTCTCGGTTTGGTTTTTTTAGTTACAACCAAACCAACCCAAATATAGTTGGGTTTTTTTTCCAATACCAAATCAAGTCAAACCAAATCACTAGTGGGATTTTTTTTTGGTTTGCGGTTTGATTTGGATTTCGGTTCGATTTTGTATACCCCTAGCTAGGGATGTTTAGAGCATAAGGACCGGTGGAGGAAGAAGAAAAGTTGTTGCAATTTAGTTGCAGATCTGAGCCGTTAATCTCAAGATAAGGGAGTTAAGACTGTTAGTTGAGACTTAAAGTTGTTGAGGAGATTTAATTTGGAGCACTTTCCAGTTTTGATGGAGTCGCACTAAGGATCAACCTTATAACCCTTTTTTATTTGCCTTGGTTATAGATACATCAAGAAGACATTCAAGGTGAGGTGCCATGACTTAAGTTATAATATGTGGATGACATTGCTCTGGCTGACAAGACTAGTGGCAGCGTTAATGCTAAGCTGGAGGTTTTGAGATGGACCTTGAGTGTAAATGATTCAGGTTGAGCAGGACCAAGATAGAGTAGTTGGAGTGCAAGTTCAGTGAAATAGCGCATGAGGCTGCTGTGGAAAGTGAGGCATGATACACAAGTCATCCAAAAGAGAGAAAGTTTTAAGTATCTTGAGTCTATTATCCAAGAAAATAGAGAGATTGAGAAATTGACATAAATTATAATATAATTAACAGTGCACCCATGAAAAACATAGAAGTGTCATTGTGTTGCTGGTACAAGCTAGAGGATCCACCCGCGAGACCTGGGTTTGAATCCCGCTAGAGTGTTATTCTACTGTTTTTATTTAAAGTTTATCTTAGAGCTCAGTCTTCAAATCCTGGATTCACCTCTGTTTGACTAGTTATTTTTTGGTGAAATTTTATCTTGCATATGGCTATATTGTAACACCTCGGATTCGAGAAAGACCAAATAGCATATTTTCAGAGTTGTAGGTGCCATCAACAGAGGCCAAACCACGGCGTGTGGATGGGACCACAAACAATAGGTAGGGTCCATAGGTTGGCTACCAAGAACACCCCAGAAAACTCTGACCTACAGCCTAACCCACAGACCGTAGGTGGGACCACGGTACATGGTCTAGGATCCGTAGATCATGGTCCTCAGCATCCAGTCTCTGACACCAACAACGCCCTGCCGGGACGGACTGTTGGTCAGTCCATGGTCCGTCGGTTAGAGGCCATCGATGGCTTCGTCAGATTTTAAGTGAGGTTATTTTGGTCTTTTCTCCTATGTGTTGGACACCTAAACTATGTCGTTTAACCCTTAAACTACATAGTTTTGATCAGTTTAAGCCATGTAACTTAGTCAGAACTTACCCTAAACGATTCATTCACCAAAATTCATCAAACTTAGAGCAAAATAGGAGAAAAGAGGCGACCCAACCCTTCCATGAACGCAACAGGTTTTCTTCAATTCCAGCCCCAAAATTAAAGGATTTCTCCGTGAAATTAATCACCAGGTATGTGGGATTTCACTAGTGGGTTCCCTCATCCACTAGGTTCCTAGAATTCAGTTAGATTCTTGATTCTCTATATCTTGTTTAGACCTAGGGTTTCTAAAACCTTGGACAATTGTTGTGATTTAGCTGTTGTAGTATTCGTAATCGAATTATCATGTTTTCTTGAAAAGTTTGCTTAGTTCCATGCACGAAACTCAGAACCCTAGTTGTGTAGATTCTCTTAGTTCATGAATTACACTCGGTAGGTCAGTTAAACAGATAAACATGCTCCAGTTTTTGAATGTTACATTGTCAGTTCCTAAATGTTGCATTCTCAGATTTGTATGTCAGAACATTGAGCTATCTAGTATTTCAGTTATGTTGTGTCATACAGATTTCCAGTTGGGAGTAGGCTTAGCACCGAGTTGGACTAGGGTTCAGCGTACCCTTATAGTCCCAAAACTACGTGCCCCCGTAGGATTATAAATCCCATCTGTTGGGCATCAGATTTAGTGATCACGCCAGTCATGCCTTTATACCCCTGGCAAAGGTATATTGGATCCTCTCAATGGGGCGTATACATCGGACTACGCATTTAGGTCACGTGGTTTTATGTCGATTAATAGTAGCTCCCACAGTCAAACTCTTAGTGCATTTGACCAGGTTTTCAGACACATTACAATATTCAGTCTCAGCATGTTATGTTAGAAATCAGTACTTGATCATTGCATCCAGTTCAGTTCATTTCAGTCTATTTCAATATTATTGTTATAATTCAGATTATGTCATTGCTCAGTTATATTTTGTTCATCTTATATGTTTGTTCAGTTCATTTTAGGCTATTTCAGTATTATTGTTATAATTCAGATTATGTCATTGCTCAGTTATGTTTTGTTCAGCTTATATGTTTGTTCAACTATATTCCATATCATGCATGCTCAGTACATTCCAAGTACTGATGCATACTCTGCGCTACATCCTTTCGTGATGTAGGTTCAGGTGCTCAACATCCAGATCACGCATAGATCGGTCCCCGATCCGTATTCAACAACATTAGTTGTGAGTCCCCATACTTCGAGGACAACTAACATGTTTTCTATTTCAGTCTTTCACTTAAGTTTCAGTTTTTCTAGGATTAGTTGGGGACATGTCCCATTAACTCTAGTCAGTAGAGGCTTATACAAACATAATTTTAGATTCAGCTTTAGCATTTCAGATCATGCTTCCTCATAGATCTTTCGGAAGGAATGCTAACGCATGCAACGCTAACACAATTCCTCCAGTCCTAGACCATGAGGTTTCAAATGCAGAGTTTCAAAATGTTATCCATCTTTTGGCTCAGTGTGTAGCCAATCAAAACAATCAGCATGCACCAGTTCCGGTAAATGCTAATAGTGGGTCAACCGCAGCCAGGGTCTGAGATTTTGTTCAGATGAATCCGCCTGAGTTTCTAGGGTCACAAGTTGGCGAGGACCTACAGAACATCATTGATGAGGTTAAGAAAACCTTTGGAGTGATCCAATTGACTGGTAATGATAGGGTAGAGTTGGTATATATTCTACTAGCTTAATGATGAGGCCCACTTTGGTTTACTTAGTGGAAAGAAAACAGGGGTGCGGATGCAGCTCCTTTGACTTGGGGGTGTTTTGCTGGAGCTTTTCTAGACAGGTTCTTCCCGAGAAATTTGAGTGAGGCTAAAGCTCAGGAGTTTATGAATTTGAGACAAGGTAACATGTCAGTCCAAGAGTACGGATTGACCCAACTCTCCAGGTATGCTCCCCACATGGTTGTGGATTCAAGGGCACAAATAAATAAGTTTCTGTTTGGGGTATCCGACTTGATGAAGGCAGAGTGCATAAATACTATGTTTTTAGAAGATATGAATATCTCTAGGCTTATGATTCACGCTCAGCAGATTAAGGGAGACAAGATTAAGGAACAGGTTAAGGACATTAAGAAGGCTAGAACAAGAAACTATGAGTACTCTCAGCAGAAATCGGGTTGTGGAAATCGCTCATAGTTTCAGCAGAGATCTTCATCCCCAATACCTTCATCAGCTAGTGCTCCTTCCCCCAAGTTTCTATAGGATCAGAAATGTAGGGCATCAGGCTCTAAGTTTCAGTGGCGTGCTTCAAGTAGCAGGACTTTCCTAACTTGTCCAAAGTGTGGTAAGAACCATCCGGGTGAGTGTCTTGCAGGAAAGGAAGGGTGCTTTGGGTGTGGTAAGTCTGGACACAGGTTGAAGGATTGCCCTTCTGCCAGGCAGGGGCAAATAAGGTAACAATAATAAGGCTCATTCTACAGCTCCAACATCACCAACAAGTCACCCAACTCAGCAGGGTGCTTCATCTAGTACAATTGGCGGTCAGCGCCAGAACAAGTTGTATGCTCTCCAGTCTTGCCAGGACCAGGACGATTCTCCTGATGTGGTCGTTGGTACGTTATGTGTCTTTCATTTAGATGTTTATACATTGTTAGATTTCGGGGCTACTCTTTCTTTTGTAACTCCTTATATAGTAGTAAACTTTGGTATCAATCTAGAAACTCTTTCAGAACCCTTCTCAGTCTCTACTCCAGTTAGTGACCTAGTTATAGCTAGACGGGTATACAAAAATTGTCCTGACACAGCAGATCTTGTAAAGTTAGAAATGGTAGATTTCGATATCATTCTAGGCATGGATTGATTACATTCCTATTATGCCTCAGTCGATTGTAGAACTATGATCGTTTGGTTCTAGTTTGCAAACGAGCCAGTCTTAGAATGGAAGGGTAATAGCTCAGCGTCTATGGGTCGATTTATCTCTTAACTTAAGGCCATGAAGATGATCTCTAAAGGGTAAATATATCATCTTGTTTGGGTTAAGGATTCAAGCTTCGAAACCCCAACTCTTGAGTTAGTCCCTGCAGTAAGTGATTTTTAAGAAGTGTTTCCAAAAGATCTTTCCGGAGTTCCCGTCGAAAGGGAAATCGAATTTGGAATTGATCTCCTTATAGATACCCAGCCTATATTGATTCCTCCTTATATAATGGCTCTAGCTGAGCTTAAGGAATTGAAAGAATAGATGAAAGACCTTCTAGATAAGGGTTTCATCAGACCTAGTATCTCTCCATGGGGTGCTCCAGTGTTGTTCGTGAAAAAGAAAGATGGTTCACTCAGAATGTGCCTTGACTATTGGCAGTTGAACAAAGTCACCATCAAGAATAAGTATCCCATCCCTAGGATTGATGACTTATTTGACCAACTTCAGGGTGCTAGTTATTTTTTGAAGATAGACTTCAGATCCGGTTATCATCAGCTCAGAGTAAGAGATAGTGTCATCTCGAAAACAACCTTCAGAACTTGGTATAGTTATTATGAATTCGTAGTTATGTATTTTGGACTAAAAAAATGCTCCTGCAGCTTTTACGAAATTAATGAACATGGTGTTCAAGCAGTACTTAGACTTGTTCGTTATCGTCTTCATTGGTGATATCCTCATTTACTCTAGGAATGATAAGGAGAACGCGACTCATCTGAGAGTTGTTCTACAAACTCTTAAGTTGTTCTGCAAACTCTCAAGTTGTTATGCAAACTCTCAAGGATCGTCAGTTATTCGCTAAGTTTAGCAAATGTGATTTTTGGTTATAATTAGTTGCTTTCCTTGGTCATGTGGTGTCTAGCGAATGAATCCGAGTGGATTCTTAGAAAATAGAGGCAGTGAGGCAATGGCCCAGACCCACCTCTCCAACAAATATCAGAAGTTTCTTGGGTTTGTCTAGTTATTATAGGAGATTTGTTGAAGGATTTTCATACATAGATTCCCCATTGACCAAGTTGAGTCAGAAAAAGGTTAAGTTTTAGTGGTCAGATGAGTGTGAGAAGAGTTTCTCAGAACTGAAAACTAGGTTGACTACAACTCCCATTTTGACTCTACCAGATGGTTGAGACGGTTATGCGATTTATTGTGATGCATCCAGGGTCGGCCTAGATTGTGTGTTGATGCAGCAAGGTAAGGTTATAGCTTATGCTTCTAGGCAACTTAAGGTGCATGACAAGAACTATCCAATTCATGACGATCTTGCAACAATGGTTTTTTCCCTAAAGATTTGGAGACATTACTTGTATGGTGTTCACATAGATGTGTTCATAGACCATAAGAGCCTCCAGTATGTATTCACCTAGAAAGAGTTGAATCTTTGCCAGAGGAGATGGCCTGAATTCCTCAAAGACTATGACATGGATATGCTTTACCATCCTGGTAAGGCCAATGTAGTAGCTGATGCTATTAGCAGACTGTCTATGGGTAGTGTAGCGCATGTTGAGAAAGATAAGAAAGAATTAGCAAAAGTGGTTCACCGGCTTACTCACTTAGGAGTTAGCCTTACAGACATGTCAGATAGTGGTGTGATCGTTGAGAATAGATCTGAATCTTCATTGGTAGCGGAGGTTAAGGAAAAACAAGACAGTGATCCCATATTGCTTTAGTTGAAACGTGCAGTTCATTTGCAGAACGTAGAGGTTTTCTCCCGGGGAAATGGTGTGCTTCGTTACTAAGGTCTCTTATGTGTTCCTAAGGTGGGTGAGTTGAGGCAGCAGATCCTTACAGAAGCCCATAACTCTAGGTATTCCATTCATTCAGGTGCCACTAAGATGTATCATTATCTATGAGAAGTCTTTTAGTGGAACGACAAGAAGAGGGACATAGCAAATTTTGTGGCTAAGTGTCCTAATTTTCAACATGTTAAGGTAGAACATCAGAAACCAGGAGGTATGACTCAAGAGATTACCATTCCTACATGGAAGTGGGAAGTGATAAACATGAACATCATTACAGGTTTACCCCGGACTCGCAGGCAGCATGACTCTATTTGGGTGATAGTAGATAGGGTTACTAAGTCCGCTCACTTCTTGGCCGTCAAGACTACAGATTCAGTGGAGGATTACGCTAAACTCTAAACTAATCAGATAGTCAGGTTGTGTGGGGTTCCTATGTCTATGATCTCAGATAGAGGTCCTCGGTTTACCTCTCATTTTTAGAAATCGTTTCAGAAAGGTCTCGGTACTCAGGTAAATCTCAATACAACATTTCATCCACAGATGGATGGTCAGGCAAAACGCACCATTCAGACTTTAGAGGACATGTTGAGAGCTTGCGTGATCGATTTCAAGGGCAGTTGGGATGATCACCTACCTCTCATAGAATTTGCCTATAATAATAGTTACCATTCCATTATTCATATGGCCTCTTATGAGGAATTATACGGGCGTAGATGCAGATCTCCGATTGGTTGGTTTGAAGTAGGTGAAGCAATATTGATTGGGCCAAATTCGGTTCATGAAGCTATGGAAAAAGTTCAGCTCATCAGAGATAAACTTAAGAGAGCCCAGAGTCGTCAGAAATCCTATGCAGATGTAAGGAGAATAGACTTAGAGTTTGAGATTGGTGATTGGGTTTTCCGGAAAGTGTCACCTATGAAGGGGGTGATGAGATTCGACAAGAAAGAAAGCTCAGTCCTAGATATATAGGTCCTTACAAAATCCTGAAAAAGGTTAGAAATGTGGCTTATGAGTTAGAGTTGCCCACAAAACTAGCAGTGGTTCATCCAGTCTTTCATATTTCCTTGTTGAAAAAGTGTGTGGGTGATCCGGCATCAATAGTACCACTAGAGAGTGTGGCTGTGAAAGATAGTCTCACTTATGAAGAGGTGCCAGTTGATATTCTTGACCATCAAGTTCGTAGGTAGAGAAATAAAGAAGTCACTTTAGTTAAGGTTTTGTGGAGGAGTCAGTCCATAGAGGGAGCTACTTGGGAAGCAGAAGCAACCATGAAGGCCAAATATCCTCATCTTTTTCCTTCCGATTCCATTCCAGCTTGAGGTAATAGTTCCTCTCCAGTCTCTCAGTTTACTCTTGCGTAAATTCAGTCTCAGTATTATGTTCCTTCAGTTTTTCTTGCATATTTGCATGTTCTTGGAACTCAGTTCAGTCAGATTTCAGTTTCTAGTACTTAGTGGTAGGGATTACAACTCCTTCCCTCCATACCCAACTCGTTTAGTCTTTATTCGAGGATGAATGTTCCCAAGGGGGAGATATTGTAACACCTCAGATTCTAGAAAGACCAAAAGCAAATTTTTAGAGTTTCATGTGCCAGCAACAGAGGCCAAACCATGACCCATGGATGGGACACGGATAGTAGCTAGGGTCTGTACGTTGGCCACCCAGAACCCCCTAGAAAACCCTGACCTACCGCTGGACCCACGGACCGTAGATGGGACCATGGTCTGTGGTCTAGGGTCCATAGATAATGGTCCTTAACATCCAGTCTCTGACGCCAACAACGACCTGCCAGGACAGACCGTCGGTCAGAGGCTGTCGATTGCTTCGTCAGATTTTAAGTGGGGTCGTTTTGGTTTTTTTTCCTATGCATTGGACACCTAAACTACATCGTTTAACCCCTAAACTACGTAGTTTAGGTCAATTAAAGCCTTGTAACTTAGTCAGAACTTACCCTAAACGATTCATTCACCAAAATTCATCAAACTTAGAGCAAAATAGGAGAAAAGAGGCGACCCAACCCTTCCAAGAACGCAAAAGGTTTTCTTCAATTCCTTCCTCAAGATCGAAAGATTTCTTTGTTCAATTTGTCACCAGGTATGTGGGATTTCACTAGTGGGTTCCTTTCATCCACCAGGTCCCTAGAATTCAGTGAGATTCTTGATTCTCAATATCTTGTTTAGACCTAGGGTTTCTAAAACCTTGGACAATTGTTGTGATTTAGCTGTTGTAGTATTCGTAATCGAATTATCATGTTTTCTTGGAAAGTTTGCTTAGTTCCTTGCACGAAACTCAGAACCCTAGTTGTGTAGATTCTCTTAGTTCATGAATTACACTTGCTAGGTCAGTTAAACAGATAAACATGTTCAATTTTTCAAATGTTACATTATTAGTTCCTAAATGTTGCATTCTCATATTTGCATGTCAGAACATTAAGCTATCTAGTATTTCAGTTATGTTGTGTCATACACATTTCCAGTTGGGAGTAGGCTTAGCACCGAGTTAGACTAGGGTTCAGCGTACCCTCATAGTCCCAGAACTATGTGCCCCCATAAGATTATAAATCCCCTCTGGTGGGCATCAGATATAGTGATCATGTTAGCCATGCCTTTATACCCTTGGCAAGGTATGTTGGGTCCTCTCGATGGGGCGTATACATCGGACTCTGCGTTTAGCTCACGTGATTTTATGTCGGTTGATAGTAGCTCCCACAGTCAGACTCTTAGTGCATTTGACCAGGTTTTCAAACACATTACAATATTCAGTCTCAGTATGTTATGTTAGAAATCAGTACTTAGTCATTGCATCCAGTTCAGTTCATTACAATATATTTCTGTATTATTGTTATAATTCAGATTATGTCATTGCTTAGTTATATTTTGTTCAGCTTATATGTTTGTTCAGTTATATTCCATATGATGCATGCTCAGTGCATTCCAAGTACTGACACATAATCTACGCTACATCCTTTCATGATGTAGGTTCAGGTACTCAACATCCATATCACGCATAGATCGGTCCCCGATCTGTATTTAGTAACATCAGTGGTGAGTTCTCATACTTCGAGGACAATAGACATGTTTTCTATTTCAGTCTCTCACTTCAGTTTCAATTTTCTAGGGTTAGCTGGGACATGTCCCAGCAACTCTAGTCAGTATAGGCTTGTTCAGACATAGTTTTAGATTCTGCTTTAGCATTTGACTGATTGTTCAGTATCACTATACTCTTATTCAATATTTATATATTTAGACCATTTTTGGGTATTCCCCACTATTAGTTATAAATTCCACATTAGTTCGTGTTTTCATAGATATGTTCAGTTTGCTTATGATATGCCTGCTCAGGGTTATCTTTGGGTCATTCATGATCCTAGGTCCCATGTTTACGTCAAGGGGGTAGCCTCGGGGCGTGCCATATATTTTTTGGGAAAATAATTGACTTGTCAAATAAATATGATTGATACCTATAAGTTCTAAAAACTATTAAAATTACCCATAGGTTTGTATTATGAATCTTATAATGAACATGTTCCGTTAAAATTTTTGACAGTGCACACAACTAATATGAATTTGAAAAAAAGAGGAAGAAAACAAAAGAAAAATACCATTGATTTGTATGCAAAAAGAAATTAGTATTACTACTTGTAATTGGAAGTGACTTCGGAGAGCAAGTTGGAATAAAATATATCAAATATGTATATAATTATATAAATTTTATAGAATGAACTATGGGTAAAATTCAGTCCAAATCTATAAATGATGGATGTTTTTATAAAATATAAAAAATTTGTGATAATTTTTAAATTTCTCGAAGTTCCCAAAAATATTTGCCAAATAATGACAAGTTATATTGTCAAATAATAATTTTACCAAGGTTCTCCTTGAAATCTTTAGACATAACTAGGGTTTTTTTCCAAATATTTCTGAAAAGATATATTGCCAACAAACCTTCCTTCTCCTTGACTAGGTTTTAAGAAAGGATGATACAAGGCTGTAGTTTATCATTTATCCTTTTGGAGTTCGACGTACAACTTTAATGGTGAAATCTTATACAAGTTTTACAAGGATTTGCTATGTTATGTACCACTCTATAACCTAGATTCATTTTAATACCATATTCATTGGAATTGCTAGATATAAAGGATTTTATGGGATTTACATATATTAGTACTATTGTTATTCATTAAGAGCTTTGATTTTATTTAATTAGTTGTTGATCCTGGTTTAATTAAATCTTAGTATTGGGTGTTTATGAAGAATGGGGAAAAACTAATGGATTTGTTGAGAATGGTTTATTTTTTGTGTCATGATTAAATAAGTGAACTATTGCAATATTATGAACTGGTAATAGTAGTGTACTACAACAAAAATGATATTTAGTGGTAATTAATTAATGGCAATAACTTAACCGCTAAATATACTTTTTAGAAACAATTAACGCTCCTTGTAATTTAGGTGATAAAGGTTTTAACACTCTGTTAATGTACGCATTTATTATAGCTAAAAGTTGTTTTTATTATAGTGGTGGCACAAGCTTATGATACTTGGACATTATTTTAGTCATTAAATTGATTTATGAAAGATTGAAGCTATGTTCGAAAATGATTAATTGGGTTTGATGAATGTGAATTGACATTGTTAAGTTATATTATGACTAGATTGATGCTCATGAGGGTGTAGTGATGTGAGGGACGTACTAATTGGGGTGTTTTATTTAAAATTATAGATTTGAAGGGTAGTTGTGTTTCGTTACCTCTTGATGGAAAGACTGGTGTACACTGCTAGTACTGTATAATGCTTCAGAGTCAGTTTGAAGTGACAATGGTTAAGTGCTTCTCACTCTAAGGAGATGGTTGTATTACCTCTTCACAAAATTCTCCTTGTATCTCTCCCCAGTTTTAAGATTATATCGAATTGTTGAAAAATGAGAAACCACGTGTATCAAATTCATTTAAGATTGCCAGTAAGCTATACTGATAATGATCCTTGGTATAATGAAAAAATCTATATATATCAAAGTGAAAGTCGTTTATTAGTTCTGATGGTGAACGTAGACACGATTTACAGAAGCTACTAGAAGAGAAGAAAGAAGAATTCCATTTATGAGCTCGAAAGGCTAACTTGTACAATGACATGAACATGTATTTATAGTCGTTTATGTAACTAACTATTGGAAGAATGAGTTATAACAACTTTTAAGAGAAAAGACTATACTACCCTTAATCATCCTAACCACCTTTTAACTACTTAACAACCAACTACTCTGATGAAGTCTCATTACTCCCCTTCAAGCTAGGAGGGGCAAAAATGTTCAACACTCCTAGCTTGGATAACAAATACTCATGTTGACTTCTGGACAACCCCTTTGTCAAAATATCTGCTGGTTGTTCTTGTGTTGGTATATAATTCACTTTGATTGAACCTTGTTGTATCCTTTCCTTTATAAAGTGACAGTCTATTTCTATATGTTTTGTCCTCTCGTGATAGACTGGATTTGCAGCTATTTGTATTGCTGCTTTACTGTCATTGTATACTTGTATTGGCAACTGCACTTCAACTCCTACTTACTTTAACATCCCAAGCAACCATACTAATTCTGATACAGTCGATGCAAGACTTCTGTACTCAGCTTCAGCTGAACTTTTGGAGACTGTGGTTTGCTTCTTTGCTTTCCATGACACTAAAAAGTTGTCTATCTTGATCATGTAGCCTGTAACAGACCTCCTGGTAAGTGGACAAGAGGCCCAGTCTGCATCACAACATGCAGTAACCAATTCATTTGAAGAACTAGTCAATAACAGACCCTGTCCAGGCTGTTTCTTGAGATATCTCACCACTCTTAAAGTTGCATCCATATGTGACTTCTTTGGATGTTGTAGGAACTGACTTGGAGTCTGAGTGCTAAATGATATACCTGGTCTTGTCATGTTAAGATACAACAATTTCCCAATTAGCTTTTGATATGATGTTGGATCCACCAGTTGATCTTCAGAATTCTTCTTGTCCCTTATTTGCTCATCATACTGTTTTGATGTTAGCTTGATATTAACATCAATGGGAGTTTCTGCAGGCTTTGCTGCTGACATTCCTACTTCAGCTATAAGCTCCAAGATATACTTTCTTTGATGCATAAGTATGCCTTGTTCTGTCCTAGTGAACTCAATGCCCAAAAAATACTTTAGTTCACCTAGATCCTTCATTTTGAAACACTTCTGTAAGGCTTGCTTTGTCTCTTCAATCAATTTCAGACTGTTTCCAGTAACCAACATATTATCTACATACACAAGTACAATGACTATACCAGCCTCTGAATCTTGAATAAACAAAGAATAGTCATACTGACTCTGGAGAGCAATAAGAGCTTCAGTCAACTTGTGATTCCTTTGTCTTGGTGCTTGTTTGAGACCATATAGGGACTTAGTCAGTCTACAAACCTTCTCCCCTTGACTGACAAAACCTTGAGGGAGCTGCATATAAATTTCATCCTCTAAATCACCTTGAAGAAAAGCATTAAAGACATCCATCTGATGAATATGCCATTTTCGAGATGCTGCAAGAGAAACTATAGATCTCACTGTGACCATCTTAACCACAGGTGAGAAAGTCTCCTTGTAATCTATTCCTTTTTGTTGACTGTAGCCTTTAGCCACCAACCATGCCTTGAACCTCTCAATTTCACCAGTAGCCTTATACTTAATCTTATATACCCATCTGCAACCTATAGGTTTCTTTCCTTGGGGAAGATCAGTAACCACCCATATATTGTTGCTTTCTAATGCCTGAATTTCCAACTACATAGCATCTATCCACCTTTGATCCGACATAGCTTCAGAATTTGTACTAGGTTCCTTCAGTGAGGAAGAAGCATCAATATAACACTGATAAGAGGAGGAGAGATGGTTATAGCTCACATAATTTCCCATAGGATACTTAACTGTCTTTTGTGTAACAAAATCTGTCAACCAAGCAGGAGACTGCTTAGTTCTAGTGGACCTTCTGATCTCAAGAGATACAACAACCAGTTGACCCTCTTGACTAAAATCCATAAGAGTGTCAGTACTAGAAGAAGAACTACCTGAGCTTGGTTCTGCTAAAGGATCACAAACTGCAGTCAAGTTATCATCTGAATTCTCAGGCATATGCTGGACATGTTCTGGATCTCCAAACTGTTCAAGCTCCCGATTTGCAAGGTCAGGTTCAAGACCTTCATGCTCAGGATTATAAGATACATAAGCTGGCTGAGACAACTCTTTGAAAATTGACAGTTGAACTGCCTTGGAATATATCTGTGAATAACTGGTGTCTTCTAGAATGTTTATCATATGCAAAGGGAAATATGTCCTCCCTAAACATAACATCTCTGCTTACAAAAAAAACTTTGGTGGTAAGATCCAGAAGTATGTACCCTTTTTGTGTTGCTGAATACCCCATATGAATAGCAGACCTAGCTCTAGGCATTAGTTTATCATGTTCAGTAAGACTTTTGGCAAAGCATAAACAACCAATAGTCTTAAAATGAGACAGTAATGGTTTGCTACCATATAATCTCTCATAGGGAGATTGAAAATCAAGTACACTGCTAGGAAGTCTATTAATAATGTAGGCTGCTGCTAATACACAATGCCCCCAGTACTTGATAGGAATTTTTGCTTGAAATCTGAGTGCTCTTGTAACTTCAAGGAGATGCCTGTGTTTTCTTTCAGCCACCCCATTTTGCTGGGGTGTATCTGGACAAGATCTCTAATGTATAATACCTAACTTTTGAAACATGCTTGCACAAGTAGAGTTTACAAACTCAGTGCCATTATTAGACCTTATTGTCTTAACAGTCTTGGCAAATTGATTATGAACATATTGAACAAACATTTGTAAGGAAGCACAAACATCATATTTATGTTTAAGAAGAAACAACCAAGTCATTCTTGAGAAGTCATCCACTATAGTAAGAAAATACTTGTTTCCATCAAAAGTAGTTGTATTATATAGACCCCAAAGGTCTACATGAATCAACTCAAAACAGTCACAACTCTTGATACTGCTAGTAGGAAAACAAAGTCTAGTTTGCTTGGCATAAGGACAAACTAAACACTTAGACACCTTACACTGACTTTCTCTATTCATAGAAAACATTCTAGCAAGGACACCAGAAGAGACACGTCCTAGCCTTTGATGCCACAACTCCATATCTGTAGAAACTTAAGACACACTTAAAGTTATATCCTTTTGATTACTGACATGCTTTTGAGTATACACACAACCTGTTTCTTCACCAATTTGCTTTACCTTTCCACTGTAAAGCTCCTGGAAAACACAACAGTTAGGGAAGAAAGTAACTGAGCAGTCTAGCTCCTTTGTTAATTTGCTGACAAACATCAAATTGTACTGAAAGTCAGGTAGATACAACACATTGGAAATAATACCATTATCTCCTAATGCACATGAGCCTACATGTGTCACATGAGTACTATCTCCATTAGGTAAGTACACAACCTTAGGAACTTCTAATTTCGAAACAGTGCCTTTGATAAACATATCTAAATCAGATACCATATGGTTGGTAGCACCAGTATCTACAATCCACACTTTGTTAATATCAGGAATATGTAATGATTTACCTACAGTGTGAGCAGCAGCAGGTGTAGCATTACAATCCAATGAGGCAATGTATGTCTTGTGTTGAACACCTTTGAGAATGTGATCATATTGATCCCTTGTGAAAGTGCAACCCTTCAACAACTGCTTCACATCCTGTTCAGCTTGACTCAACAACTTAGAAGAATTGGAAAGACCTAGTACACCATGATCACTCTGAGAGCTATCAGTTTTTTTCCCCATCCTGGTACTTGCACATTCATATTCATACCATAGGAGAAGTGAACCTAATTAGGAGTGCCATTTGATGCAGTACCTTGTGGCTTCCTTTTTGACTTGAAGTCATGTGGATACCCTACAATCTTGTAGCAATACTCCTTGCTATGACATTTACACTTTCAAAAGTCACAAATCAAGACTGAATTCCTCTTGAATCTCTGATTTACACCTGAGGTAGATGCATATTTAGAATACATAGCCACAGAGTCAGCACTAACTGTGTTCATTCCCATGCTATTGCTGTGAGACATCATTGCTTTTTGGCTTTCATCTCCTACTATCATAGCATAAGCATGATTAATAGTAGGTAGAGGATTTAGCATCAGAATTTGACTTCTGGCCTATTGAAAGGACTCATTTAACCCCATCAAAAACTTATGTAACTTCTGCCTATTCATGTGAGCCACAAATCCTTTTGATTTATCACAGTTGCAACAAGGTGCAGGCACTAAAAGTTCAGACTCATCCCACAAAGTTTTAAGTCTTGTATAATACTCAGAAACTGAATTAGTACCTTATTGCAATGTTACAATGTCTTTGTGAAGACTATATGTTCTAGAGCCATCTACTCTATCAAATCTCTCTTTCAAGTCATTCCAAACTTGCAAAGCACTCGAAGCAAAAGCAACACCACTAAGAAGACTCTTAGAGACTGAGTTCATTAACCAAGACAATACAATGTCATTTACCCTCTCCCATTGCCCCCACAGTTCTTCACCATAAACTTCCTTCCTACAGGATCCATCCACCAATCCTATTTTATTTCTTCCCAATAGAGCTAGTGTAATAGACCGATTCCATAATGTATAATTCTCAATGCCAAGTAATTGAAAAGAGATAAGGCTAACACTACTCACATCAGTAGGACTAAGAAACTGAGGATGATTGTAATCAATACCTTGAGATGATGAGACTGTATTAGAAGGCAAAGCGAAGGAACCAGAACCATCAATTTCTCCATTGTTGATANATTCATGGAGTTTTTCATCTTAAAACATCAAATAAACATCAATAATATCATAACTTATCATTTGAAATCGTTTCATGCAAGAACCCATGAGTTTGAGTAGAAATTAGGCTTTTTCACAAACTTTGGAAAAGTTGAAAACCATTTGAAATTGGCTCTAGGGTGATAGCTTGCCCTAGATAAAGAACTCCCATACCTTTACTAAGATTCCCCAAGAAATTTGATGAAGAAAACGTCTTGCATCCACAACCCTAGCTCCCACTTCTTCTTCTTCTTCTCTTCTTCACTCAAGAACCCTAACTCTTACTCTTTTAAAATGAAACAAAAATGATCCACAACCAGCCTAACACAACAATATAACCTCAAAAGAAATGATTTGTGAAAAGACCAAAATGCCCTTAAATTTTCGGACGGACTCCCTGCCAACTGCCCAACTTTCAAAGGGCATAACTCGCTCATACGAACTCGAAATCGAGCAAACTCGGTGGCGTTGGAAAGATCGTTCCAAGGGCTTTCTAAAAATAACTGGAACTACTCCTGGATCATCCTGAGCTAGGAGTTATGACTGCTCAAAGTTTGCCAAAAACTCACTGATTTCCACACTTGGCCGAATTTCCAGATTCTGAATTTTTTTCCAAAAATGACTACTTCCAATTTCAAGCTTCTTCATATTCATTTTAAATTGTCGGATGTTACACATGTCCTCCCTAAACATAACATCTCTGCTTACAAAAAAAACTTTGGTGGTAAGATCCAGAAGTATGTACCTTTTTTGTGTTGCTGAATACCCCATATGAATAGCAGACCTGGCTCTAGGCATTAGTTTATCATGTTCAGTAAGACTTTTGGCAAAGCATAAACAACCAATAGTCTTAAAATGAGACAGTAATGGTTTGCTACCATATAATCTCTCATAGGGAGATTGAAAATCAAGTACACTGCTAGGAAGTCTATTGATAATGTAGGTTGCTGCTAATACACAATGCCCCCAGTACTTGATAGGAATTTTTGCTTGAAATCTGAGTGATCTTGTAACTTCAAGGAGATGCATGTGTTTTCTTTCAGCCACCCCATTCTGCTGGGGTGTATATGGACAAGATCTCTGATGTATAATACCTAACTTTTGAAACATGCTTGCACAAGTAGAGTTTACAAACTCAGTGCCATTATCAGACCTTATTGTCTTAACAGTCTTGGCAAATTGATTATGAACATATTGCACAAACATTTGTAAGGAAACACAAACATCATATATATGTTTAAGAAGAAACAACCAAGTCATTCTTGAGAAGTCATCCACTATAGTAAGAAAATACTTGTTTCCATCAAAAGTAGTTGTATTATATGGACCCCAAAGGTCTACATGAATCAACTCAAAACAGTCACAACTCTTGATACTGCTAGTAGGAAAACTAAGTCTAGTTTGCTTGGCATAAGGACAAACTAAACACTTAGACACCTTACACTGACTTTCTTTATTCATAGAAAACATTCTATTAAGGACACCAGAAGAGACATGTCCTAGCCTTTGATGCCACAACTCCATATCTGTAGAAACTTGAGACACACTTAAAGCTATATCCCTTTGATTACTGACATGCTTTTGAGTATACAGACAACCTGTTTCTTCACCAATTTGCTTCACCTTTCCACTGTAAAGCTCCTGGAAAACACAATAGTTAGGGAAGAAAGTAATTGAGCAATCTAGCTCCTTTGTTAATTTGCTGACAGACATCAAATTGTACTGGAAGTCAGGTAGATACAACACATTGGAAATAATACCATTATCTCCTAATGCACATGAGCCTACATGTGTCACATGAGGACTATCTCCATTAGGTAAGTACACAACCTTAGGAACCTCTAATTTCGAAATAGTGCCTTTGATAAACATATCTAAATCAGATACCATATGGTTAGTAACACCAATATCTACAATCCACACTCTGTTAATATCAGGAACATGTAATGATTTACCTGCAGTGAGAGCAGCAGCAGGTGTAGCATTACAATCCAATGAGGCAATGTCTGTCTTGTGTTGAACACCTTTGAGAATGTGATCATATTGATCCTTTGTGAAAGTGCAACCTTTCAACAACTGCTTCACATCCTATTCAGCTTGACTCAGCAACTTAGAAGAATTGGAAGGACCTGGTACACCATGATCACTCTGAGAGCTATCAGTTTTTCATCCCCATCCTGGTACCTGCACATTCGTATTCATACCATAGGAGAAGTGAACCTGATCAGGAGTGCCATCTGATGCAGTACCTTGTGGCTTCCTTTTTGACTTGAAGTCAGGTGGATACTCTACGATCTTGTAGCAATACTCCTTGCTATGACCTTTACACTTACAAAAGTCACAAATCAATACCGAGTTCCTCTTGAATCTCTGATTTACACCTGAGGTAGATGCAGATTTAGAACACATAGCCACAGAGTCAGCACTAACTGTGTTCATTCCCATGCTAGTGCTGTGAGACATCACTGCTTTTTGGCTATTATCTCCTACTATCATAGCATAAGCATGATTAATAGTAGGTAGAGGATTTAGCATCATAATCTGACTTCTGGCCTGTTGAAAAGACTCATTTAACCCCCATCAAAAACTGATACAACTTCTGCCTATTCATGTGAGCCACAAATCCTTTTGATTTATCACAGTTGCAACAAGGTGCAGGCACTAAAAGTTCAGACTCATCCCACAAAGTTTTAAGTCTTGTATAATACTCAGAAACTGAATTAGTACCTTGTTGCAATGTTACAATGTCTTTGTGAAGACTATATGTTCTAGAGCCATCTACTCTATCAAATCTCTCTTTCAAGTCATTCAAAACTTGCAAAGCACTCGAAGCAAAAACAACACCACTAAGAAGACTCTTAGAGACTGAATTCATTAACCAAGACAATACAATGGCATTTACCCTCTCCCATTGCCCCCACAGTTCTTTACCATAAACTTCCTTCCTACAGGATCCATCTACCAATCCTATTTTATTTCTTCCCAATAGAGCTAGTGTAATAGATCGATTCCACAATGTATAATTCTCAATGCCAAGTAATTGAAAAGAGATAAGGCTAACACCACTCACATCAGTAGGACTAAGAAACAGAGGATGATTGTAATCAATACCTTGAGATGATGAGACTGTATTAGAAGGCAAATCGAAGGAACCAAAACCAACAATTTCTCCATTGTTGATACCTTGATTTAGTTCTTCAGCTACTCGATCTGGAGACATAGTAATCAAACTTGTTGCGGAATAAAAATCAAACTCAGTTAATAACAGACGTGAACTTCAATCTGCAGATCAACTGAGAATCTGTGAATTGAAAAAGCAACTCTGATTCGAATATGTGAATCGACAAAGCAACTCTCTGATTCTTCAACCTAAAATGCCTATCACAGTTCGTCACTGTGTATGGCTCTGATACCATGAACGTAGACACGATTTACAGAAGCTACTAGAAGAGAAGAAAGAAGAATTCCATTTATGAGCTCAAAAGGCTAACTTGTACAATGACATGAACATGTATTTATAGTTGTTTATGCAACTAACTATTGGAAGAATTAGTTGTAACAACTTTTAAGAGAAAAGACTATACTACCCTTAATCATCCTAACCACCTTTTAACTACTTAACAACCAACTGCTCTGATGAAGTCTCATTAGATGGATAATGACTGGCATATAGGTACTTGAAATGGCATCACAAACATATTCTCTCATTAGATCATAACTGCAAGTTATCAAACAATAGTTTTTTTTTAACCTTCATACACTAATGATATTCGGCAAGAAAGTTTAACCTAAGATCAACATGGTAATCAAGGCTTGTGCAATATCACCGACTGTGTAAGAAAGGATGGGAGCTAGATAAGTCAGTTTTAGGAAGAAAGACATGTGAGAAATGATTATGAATCTTCATATATAATCAAATGTCCAAAGATAATGTTATGAGTTGCATCTACTTTAATTAATATTAAATCTTGAATTTTTACTTTTAGATGTGTCCTTTGTATTTTGTACTAGGCCGCCCTGATCTTTATTGTATCGAAACGATTGACAAAGTAATTAAGGGGATATGAAAAATTGAAATTGCCAAAATTAATTTATGAATGAAGAAGACTGTCCTAAACTTATGAAATCATCTTAGAGTTACAAATTGTACATATTTTTCTAGTATTAGTGCATCTGACTTGTGACCTTGTGCAATGTCTATAAAATTTGATTCTGATAGCCCCAACAGTGCATGAAGATAAGTTAGGGCGTATAGAGAAGAGCTAAAGCCTTTATCTTGTAAAGTGAAACTCTTAATCCATAATTCATAAAGTAAAGTGTTGTTCAAATCATCCATCTCTTTTTTTAACAGGCAACCTAACTCAAAATGTAAATACTAAAGAATATGACCAAGATCCTATTTATTTCAAATTGAGGAAAGTCTGGATCTGTATCATTTCAATTAAAATTTATTATGTTTTTTTTCTTTGAACTAATCCCTAGTTTTTCTTAATAGGTAAAAACTATTTAAATAGTGTACCGAATTTAAAATCAATAAATTATTGCTCACTTATATATAGCCTTTACTATCTCTATCCATTATTAAAACAATCACTATCATCAACTTCTGAGTCACGATCTTGCTCCCAATTACCAGGCACCACAAGCCTCGACAACCGCCCTATACTTAGGGTGGCAAATGGGTTGTATGGACTGAAGTTTGGTGGGTTAAGGCGGCCTTAACCAATAGATGGGTCACTTCTCAACTTGCTCAAAGCTTACTTGAGCTAAGATAGGCTGGGTCTAGATGGGCTGAATGTTGGCTCATAACCTAGCCCATACAATTCGACTCAACTTGTGTTATTCTCTTTTATATATTTCTCTAAATTTTCATACCCAAATATCCATCAACATGTCTGAATAAATAATTAAATATTACATTCTCTGTTCCAATTCATATAATGTAGTTTAACTAAGTATGACGTTTGAATAAGATAATTACTGACACCGGTCATGACATAACATTTCCAAAATTAAAACTCATTGGTGATGTTGTGTCCACAACAGTCACACCCCCAATTCCATTTCTTCCAGTAGCAAATACCAAATCAGAGCTTGATGTCTCAGTAGTCATTTATCCATCTAAGAACTGCTAAAGGCCCCTAAAGTTTTTCATGGGCACTAATCCTCTTAGTTTTATCTTTTAGTTAGATATTTTAAATCCTTGTTTGATGCTCCTCAGTATTTATGTCAGGAATAACAACCTGACAATTACATCGGTCGCAAATTGGATTTTTCATGATTTCCTTCAGTGCATTATGTTCTATGCAAAGTTTATCATTTTCTTTTTCTAAGGTTCCATTTTCTTTGTGTTTCAATAACGATTAATTAAAAAACACAATTCACTTTCATAAATATATCAACCACAAAAATTTCACACAAAGGATAGAATGAATCAAGGAAAAGAAAGTATTGATACACCACCTTTACTTGTCTTCTTCTATTTTGGAACCAAAGCTTCACTTGGTCGCAATGCAATCGAGAATTTAATCCAATATCTCTTCTTGCATGCATATTGATCATGATGAGGATTCTCTTGGAAGAAATTTCTCTCAAAAAGATCGAATGACCAAAGGTTGTAATTAAAACTAGTAAATTAACAAGTACAAAAAAACGGAATAATACACACGCTCCAAGCTCTTGATGTTGGTTGGAATTATGCCTACTATATTTCCTCTTTAAGGATTCACAACACAAAGAATCCAGTTCGTCTCTTGATATACCACCATCTATGTTGTCACTATAATAAGAATTTCAATACTACTTTCTAGAGATGTTGGTGACACCATAGATGGTGGTGCATTTAGAGATGTTGGTGACACCATAGATGGTGGTGCATTTAGAGATGTTGGTGCAGACATAGATAGTGGTGCATTAAGAGATGAACTGGATTCTCTATATGGTGAATCATTAAAGAGGATATGCAATAGGCATAATTCCAACCAACTTCAAGTGCTTGAAGAATGTGTATCGTTCTAGTTTCTTTTGTACTTGTTAATTTGCTAATGTTAATTCCAAATTTTGGTCATTTGTTGACTCTTTGATAGCACTTTCTTCCAAGAGAATCCTTATCTTATCAAAAAGCAAGAAAAGATCTTGGAAATAAACTTTCTATGCATTGCAACCAACTACTTTGGTTCCAAAGTAGAAGAAGTCAAGTGAAGGTGATGCATCAATACATTCTTTTCCTTGATTCATTTTATCTTTGTTGAAATTTTTGTGGTTAACTATAAAATTAAATTATGTTGTCTAATCAGTCGAAAAGAGAAAATGATAAACTTTGTATCGAGCTTATTCCACTAAAGGAAGCTATGATAAATCCAATTTGTGGCTGGTGTGATTGTAAGACTATTATTCCTAACATAAATATTGATGAGCACCAAAAAGGGATTGAAAATGTTTGAATAAAAGATGAAAATTAGAGGATTAGAGCCTAGGGAAGTTTTTATTTGGTCCTTAAGCATCCTTAGAAGGATCAGCGACTTCCATGATGGCAAACTTTGATTTGGAATTTGCTGTCCGAAGATATGACATTGGGGGTGTGGATGTTGTGGACATTGCATCTTCAATATGGCTTATAGTAATGTCATGAGACTACACCCTAGTCATAAGACGTTGTTTAGGGTCACAAGTGACCCCAAGCTAACCCACGGTTGGCATTATACTACTATGTATGTAAATAACAACTGATAGCTTATGATTTTGGCACAAGCCTATGATATTGGGATGTTATTTAAGTCATTAAATTGAGTTATGATCGATAGATGAGTCTATGTTCGAAAATGATAAATTGGGTTTGATGAATGTGAATTGACATTGTAAAGTTATATTATTCTGACTAGATTGATGCTCATGAGTGTGTTCTGGTTGGGGTGCTTTATTTAAAATTGTGGATTTGAAAGGTCGTTATGTTAGTTTCATGCCTCTTGGTGGAGAACTAGTGTGATGCAAGTACTTTAGAAAGCTTCACCATTAATTTGAAGTTACAATGGTTAATTGCTTCTCAGTCTAAGGTCAGTCTAAGGAGATGGTTATATTACCTCTCCTTGCAATTCTCCTTTTATCCCATCTAAATTTTTAGCATATATCAAATGGTTGTGCAATGAGAACTCACACGTGTCAAATTCATCAAGCTATACTAATAATGATCCTTGGTTTCATGACAAAAACTATATATACTGAAGTTAAAATCATGTTCTAGTTATGATGGACAATGAATGGCATATAGATACTTGAAATGACATCAAAAGCATATATATGCTCTCGTTAGATTATAATTGCAAGTTATTAAACAATAATATTTGACCTCCGATTACCAATGCATCTGGTGGATTTTAAATCTTGAGATTTATTTTTACATGTGTACTTTCTACTTTGTGCAAGGCGACCCTGATCTTTGTTACATCTAATCGATTGACAAAGTAATGGGATGGGAAAAAACTTAAATTGCCAAAGTTTGTTTATGAGTGAACAAGGTTATCCTAAACTTTTGGAATCATCTTAGAGTTCCAAATTCTACATATTTTTCTAGTATTAGTGCATTTGACTTGTAACCTTGAAAGTGCAATGCTTATAAAATTTGTTTATGATAGCCCAGAAAAATGTTTGAGGGATCAATTAGAGCATATAGAGAAGAGCTAAGGCCTTTTACCAAGTTATGGAGTGGGGGCAGTACTTGTAAAGTAAAACCCTTAATTCATAGATCATAAAGTAGTGTGTTGTTCAACTTCTCTATATTTTATCTGGTTAGCAAGCAACCTAGCTCAGATTGTAAAAACTAAAGAATCTTTGACTAAGGTCACGTTTATTTTTATTTGAGGAAAGTCTGAATCTATATCATGTACATTACAACTTATTAAGTATTTTTTTCTTTGAGTTAATCCCTAGTTAGTTCTTAATAGGTATGAATTATTAAAATGTTGTACGAAATTTGAAATAGTTAAATCATTGCTCACGTATATATAGAGTTTTTATCATTACTCTATTCATTATTAACACACAATCACTATCATCAACTTCCGAGGAAGTATCTTGCTCCCATTACCAGCCACCATAAGCATCGAGAACCCCATACATAGGAGTGGCAAAAGGGTTGTTTGGACTGATGTAGGGCGGGCTAAGGTAGTCTGAACCAATAGATGGGTCAATTCCCAATCATTCCCTAAGCTTACTTGGGCTAAGATAGGTTGGGTCAAGATGGACAGAATATTGGTGATAACCCAACCCATAATTTGACTCAACTTTTTATTGTTCCCATTTAGATATATATATATATCAATAAATATTCTTACCCAAATATCCACAAACTTCATAAACAATTAAATATTTCTTCCTCTGTCTCAATTTATATGATCTAGTTTGACTGTGCATATAATTTAGGAAAGAAAAATAGACTTTTAAAACTTGTGTTCTAAAATAAGTCATAGGCATTTGTGTGATTAGAAATCATCTCATTAAGTATAAAATGAGCATTTTAAAGTTACAACATTACTAAATATTGAAATGTGTCATTATTTTTGGGACTGACTATAAATGAAAGTATGTCATATAAATTGGGATAAAGAAAAAACATGTTACTCCTTCCGTCCCATTTTGGTGGCCCCATTTGACTTAGCATAATGTTTAAGAAAAAAATAAAGACTTTTTAAACTTGTGGTCTAAAACAATCCTTAGATATTTGTGTGGTTGTAAATCATTTCAATAAGGATAAAAGGGAAATTTTAAAGTTGAAATGTTCTAGTTATAGTAAGGTAACATTCTTTTGGGACAACTAAAATGGAAAGGGTGTCATATAAAATGGGACAGAGGGAGTATAAAATTTTATAAATCTATCTACTTGTACAACCACACATTTTAAATATGCTAATTTTAACAAATTAAGTTTAACATAGCTTAACAACTGCTGAAATTTGAGAAAAACAAAAAAAGGGTTGAGTCCCAAATCGAGGCAAGGGTCAGTTCTCGAGTATGTATCGGGGTCCGCTCCCTGCTCAAAGTTCAGGGTCAGGTCCTAAATCGTCTTTTGAGTAGGGGTCGGTTCATGTTATGAGTTGAGATCAGATCTCGAGTCGGGGTTGAGTCCTAAGTTAGGGTAGGGTTGATGGTCAACTATCGAGACGAGGTTGGGGTCGAACTCTAAGTTGGTGTCAAGGGTCAAGTCTCGAGTCTCAGGTTAGGCTGTGGTTAAGGTTAAGGGTCGGATCTCGAGTTGGGGTTGATATCCGAGTCTAGGTTTGGTCGGGGTCTGGGACGGAATTTAAGTCTCGAATTAGGTTCAGGCTAAGGTTCAAATTTTGTGTAGAGGGTGGAGTCACCAGTTGCGGTCTAGTCCTGAGTCAAGGGTTTTATCACGCCTTAAGCCTATATCCTGGATGTTGCCGACACTCGAGAACCATTGTTGGTCCCCAAGAGAATCCTTGACCTGACTAACTATAGACATGAGACTAAATATGATACATGGGAGCCTTAAATAGATGAGAATTTAAATCATTTAAAGAAAAGCTTTAACACACTATCTTAAATACTTAACATGAATAAGTTTCAAGGAAAACACTTGGAGATAAACATGGAAAAAAAAACATCTAACATCAAACTTTTTCTATCTATGAAGCTTCTATTGTTCAAGATATGTGTCTGGACAAGAACTACGACACCTCAAATACTACTAAAAGAATAAAAATGGAGTCCTCCGGAAGCAAGAAGGTATCACCAAAAGCTATGAAGAAGTGTGAATAAGACGTCTCACCCCGTACTGCATAAAACGTCTCACCTCACGCCTCGCCTTTTAAACCATTGGTTGACGGGCCAAAGGTTAGGTGTCTTTTTAAATAACGTTCGTGACTATTTAAATTTCAAGATGTATTAGACCATTACCTTAATTAATTCTATAATATATATATTTCAACTTTTAGACTTTAATTGTTTTAACTTTCGCATATATATTGTAATTGGGTTAATGAATGTCTTGATTCACGTGGTTTGGGTAGTTAGATGCTATCACGTCTATCTGAACGAAGATAATTAGATCTTTTTTTAATTATTTTTGTATGGTATATGAAATTTTTTAGTTATAGTTTATGTATTTAGGATATCAAAAAAGATGTACATGTATGATTGGATACATGTATTTGAGAGGAAGATAAATGAATAGAATTAAATAACGATACAAGTAATAGAATAAATATATGTTAGGATAGCTCTATATAAATACCTAGGTACGTAGTACTATAATATTTTATGTAAGTTAATTTGGTGGAATAATATATTTCCCACTCGTCTTCAAAGAGAAATTATTGATGAATACGTCAAGTTGAATGGAACAAAGAAGAATTGTTGCTTCATGTGTCTTCGAAGAGAAATTATTGAAGAATTCTCTGTGTGACAATCTCATCTAAAAGATGATGATTCTTTTTTCATGGGTCAAGCATGTGGAATTTTTTTTAAATTTTGGATGGCAGTGCTCTAATATCATGTTAAAGTGTGTGACCATCTCATCTAAAAGCTTAAGTTGTTAGAGAGAGCACACTTCTATTAGTTAATTATATATATATATATATTACTCCCTCTATGGTTGTTGTCATTTTTCATATGAATTTTTGGTTTAATATTAATTGAATTAGATTTGATGAGTAACAACTATTTTAAATAAAAGAAAACTAAGTACTTTATAGATTTTTAGGACATGGCCAGCTGCATGTTTCTGTTAGTATCACATGATCGATACAAGAACATTAGAATAATAACATCAACTTACCTAACATATCAATCATCAATCTATAAAAACAACTAAAAAAAAATGATCATACCTCTGACATCAATCTGTTATGTATTATAGTCATAACTCATATCATATGTTATAATATCCTACAAATATCAGTATCTAACCTAACTATATTTGGTACCTTCCCTTCAATAAAAGCTATAAGGATTCTCTCCACTTATCGTGCACTTCTGTATTACTATAAGGTACTCCGTTTTAGTTTATTTATCTGACTTTCTTTTAGTTTTTATTTCCAAAAAAATTGGCTAAATATTTCAACGTTTTGAGATCATAAGATTAAATGTCATTTTGATACAATATTATGCATATCTTTAATATAATACCAAAAAATTAAAAAAAATATTAAACTTTGTGTTAAATGAAAATTAATATATATGCAAGTTAACATTGTTTGACTTTGACCAATTTAATGTAACAATCAAATTAATATCCTGTAAGTTTATGTTTTAATACTAGATTGTATGGAACTATTTTGCCAAATTTAATTGATGTTGATTATTGGTATGATTTGTCTACTAATCATGGTAAATATTGGTTCTTGATCATTGTGATTATTGCACATAAAAAGTACTTTATTATAAGGCAAAAAACACAAATGTACAGTAAATACAGTGTTGACAGGCTATATTTTCTCTTTTTTATCTTTTTCTTTTGTGTGTATTCTTGATGAACAAAACAAAAGAAAATATATAATCTAAAGTAAATGTATAAGTCCTTAAATTCCTTACCTAATTAACTATATGAATGGTGTAAAACTAGTGAATTGAATCCTTAAAATTCCTGTCCAAATTAAATATATAAATTTGTTTAACTCTCTAAATCTAAACATCATTAGATACATAAATTGAGACGAAAGAAGTAATTATTTATTAGGTAGTATCCGTATACATCTATAAAAACATGGAAGCCTCTAAATCTAAAGACACATATATATGTGTTTTTTTTGTCTTTTTTTTTCACACACATATGTATACGTGTATAACCCCACCAGCATGTTTCTTGTTAGTGGATGAAAATGGAAATATCTTTTGGTCTAGACAAATGCTGAGTCAAATACACATATAACATAATGTATTTTATTAACTATTGGAAACTGTCTCTTAGTGAATGAATGTCTCATTACCTTATCGAATCATTGAAGAGGAACAATCATTAGGATTAATATATTATATGTGATGGAAATCAACGGTAAAAAATAAAAAGCGACAGTACCTATACTATATGTTAGTATAAGTAAAATATTAGTGACAAAACATATTTAATTAGGATTAGTAAACAATTAGTGACAGAACCTATTCAATGAGGATTAGTAAAATATCACTTTGTTGCTTTTCATCTTTGTTTAATCTAAAGAAAAAAACTAGTGGTTAGAAGAATGATTGAGGCATAAATCACTTTTAAAGTGCTAATTAATAAGTAGCGCTTTTTCCCACTTGGAGCAAAAGTGCACTGGTGAAAACGAAATAGAGGACCATCTACCACAAACGATATGGTGCAGTGATAAGACTGTACCTCTCTTAATTAGAGATTTCGTGTTCGAGACTTGGGTATGAGAAAATATTTGGTAGAGAGCATTTCCCTCCAAATTAAACTATAGATGGCACAAATTCAAATTAGTCAAATTTTAATGTGGATATCAAACATCAAATAAGAAAGAAAAATTAAAAATGAGTGCTTATTTTATTTTGCTAATGGTAAATTCCGAATGGTCACTTATAATTTAAATAGAAGAAAATAATATTTTCGAGTTAGTGTGTTATTTTTCAAAATTTATGTATAAATTAAAAGTAAAAAGTACTAGTAAAATCTATCAAACTACAAAACGAATTTATAAATAACTACAACTTCGAATGTATATATAACTACAAATTCCTTTAGGAGACGTGCGGGAGAAACAACATTCATCTTCTCTTGATCTTTGGGCGTAACAAGAGGCTTCAAGTAATTGGCCACTACAACTAGTTTGGAAAGAAGGTGCCACACCCCGAGCCTCGATTCTGGGCGAGACTAACACTCAATGTTATTGTTGGTCCGAGCATATTCATAACATGATATTAAACATGAGCATACATCTAGACATGAGTGGAAACATAGTTTAAAAATATGTGAAGAGAAAAGTCTTGTAAAATAAATATTTTGCGTAAATGTAAGTTATAGTACTCAAATCACTGACAAAGGACACAGAAGTCCAAATTGAAACATAACTAATTTTCTATTTATGAAAGCACTAAACATAATTGAGTAATGTCTATTGCGAGAAGGCCCCCTGATATAACTTAAGCACATAATCATAAAATACTAGAAAACTGAAAACTAAGCACCTGAAAATAGAAGGAGCTCACCAATAACAAAAGATACAGAACCTAGCGAGCAGTTTGATCACGTGTCTAGATGTCTGAGTCTGCATCAATAAAAAGATGCAACGTCACGACAAAAGGAACGTAAGTATGTGTTAAATAGCATTGTATGTAAAATCACAGAATGAAATATAATTTGCATATCAAGATCAGTAATAGAAAATAGTATTATATGTAAAATCACATAATGAAATATAATTTACATATCAAGATCAGTAACAGAAACCAATATAGTCATTGTCACGCTCTGAGGCTATCCCTTGACGTAACACGAGACCTAGGATCACGAGTGACCTACCAAGCTAACTCTGTGTCTGGCATATCATAAGCATACTATAACATAACTGAGTAAAACATATACTATGCGGAAGCTAAAAATGGGGAATACCCGACTAATCTGAATATATTAAAACTTACTAAGAGTTCAATACGACAGAAAGATAAACTTAACAAGTCAAGTTGATTCTATTACTATGTTTGAAAAGCCTCTACTGACTAGAGTTACTGGGACATGCCCCCAGCTAACTCTAGCAAAACTGAAAACTGAATGAAGGACTAAAAATGAAACGCATGTCTGTTGTCCTCGAAATATGAGGACTCGCCACTGAAGCAGCTGAATACGGATCAAGAATCGATCTATGCGTGATCCGGATGCTGAGTAGCTGAACCTACATCATGAAAGGATGTAGCACAGAGTATGCGTTTCAGGTCTCGCTACCCCTGACCATAAGAAGAATGTTATACTATAAGAGTAAGGTGCAAGTGTTGCATAAAGTTATGTTATCCATTGTACTTGGAATGTACTGAGCATGCAAAATATAGATGATAGCTAAACAAATATATAGGCTGAATAAAGCATAACTGAGCAATGATATAATCTGAACAGAATATAAATACTGAATTATAATTGAAAAGAACTGAACTGAATGCAATGACCAAGTACTGATTATGAACATAACATGCTGAGACTGAATATTGAGGTATAAACTGAAACCTGGTAAAATGAACTAGAGTATTACTGTGGGAGCTACTATTAACCGACATAAAATCATGTGAGCTAAACGTGGAGTTCGATTGATACACCTTAGCCAGAGGACCCAATATACCTTGCCAGGGGTATACAGGCATGACTGACGTGATCATTAAATCTGATGCCCACTAAGAGGACCTNTAACTAATTTTCTATTTATGAAAGCACTAAACATAATTGAGTAATGTCTATTGCGAGAAGGCCCCCTGATATAACTTAAGCACATAATCATAAAATACTAGAAAACTGAAAACTAAGCACCTGAAAATAGAAGGAGCTCACCAATAACAAAAGATACAGAACCTAGCGAGCAGTTTGATCACGTGTCTAGATGTCTGAGTCTGCATCAATAAAAAGATGCAACGTCACGACAAAAGGAACGTAAGTATGTGTTAAATAGTATTGTATGTAAAATCACAGAATGAAATATAATTTACATATCAAGATCAGTAATAGAAAATAGTATTGTATGTAAAATCACAGAATGAAATATAATTTACATATCAAGATCAGTAACAGAAACCAACATGGTCATTGTCACGCTCTAAGGCTACCCCCTTGATGTAACACGAGACCTAGGATCACGAGTGACCCCAAGCTAACTCTGTGTCTGGCATATCATAAGCATACTATAACATAACTGAGTAAAACATATACTATGCGGAAGCTAAAAGTGGGGACTACCCAGATAAACTTAACAAGTCAAGCTGATTCTATTACTATGTCTGAAAAGCCTCTACTGACTAGAGTTACTGGGACATGCCCCCAGCTAACTCTAGCAAAACTGAAAACTGAATGAAGGACTAAAAATGAAACGCATGTCTGTTGTCCTCAAAATATGAGGACTCGCCACTGAAGAAGCTGAATACAGATCGAGAATCGATCTATGCGTGATCCGGATGCTGAGTACCTGAACCTACATCATGAAAGGATGTAGCGCAGAGTATGCGTTTCAGGTCTCGCTACCCCGGACCATAAGAAAAATGTTATACTACAAGAGTAAGGTGCAAGTGCTGCATAAAGTTATGTTATCCGTTGTACTTGGAATGTACTGAGCATGCAAGATATAAATGATAGTTGAACAAATATATAGGCTGAACAAAGCATAACTGAGCAATGATATAATCTGAACATAATATAAATACTGAATTATAATTGAAAAGAACTGAACTGCATGCAATGACCAAGTACTGATTATGAACATAACATGTTGAGACTGAATATTGAGGTATAAACTGAAACCTGGTCAAATGAACTAGAGTCTGACTGTGGGAGCTACTATTAACCGACATAAAATCACATGAACTAAACGTGAAGTTTGATTGATGCGCCTTATCAAGAGGACCCAATATACCTTGCCAGGGGTATAAGGGCATGACTGACGTGATCACTAAATCTGATGCCCACTAAGAGGATTTATACTCCCACGGGGGCACGTAGTTCTGGGACTATGAGGGTACGCTGAACCCTAGTCCAACTTCATGCTAAGTCTACTCCCAACTGTAAATGTATATGACACAACATAACTGAAATACTGGATAGCTCAATATTCTAACATGCAAATCTGAGAATGCAACATTTGGGTACTGACTATGTAACATTCGAAATCTGAGACATGTTTATCTATTTAACTAGCCTAGCAAGTGTAATTCATGAACTAGGAGAATCTACACAACTAGGATTCTAAGTTTCATGCAAGGAACTAAGCAACGTTTCCACGAAAACATGACAATTTGATTAAGAATAATATAACAACTAAACCACAACCAATATCTAAGGTTTTAGAAACCCTAGGTCCAAACAAGATATATAGAATCAAGAATCTGATTGAATTCTAGGGACCTAGTGGATGAAAGGAACCCACTAGTGAAATCCCACATACATGGTGAAGAAATTCACAGAAAAATCCTTTGATTTCCAAGGCTGAACTTGAAGAAAACTATTTCTTGTGCTTGAGGGGTTGGTCGACTCTTTCTCCTCTTTTTGCTCTAAGTTTTGAAGAATTTTGGTGAATAAACGTTATGGGTAGGTTCTGACTAGATTACTAGGCTTAAACTGAGTAAAACAACGTAGTTTAGGTGTTAAACGACGTAGTTTAAATGTCCAACGCGTAGGGAAAAAAGCCAAAACGACCCCAACTTAAAATCTGACGGAGGCTGACCACAACGCCACTGATGGACTGTCAAAGGGACCACAACCCGTCAAGTGGGTCATGGTTCTTGGCCAGGATCTCTGGTTCAAGGAACCCCTCTCTACGGTCCACTTCACGAACAGTGTGAAGGACTACGGACCATGAATGCCACTGTGGTTCTTTATTTGGGATTTGGGTCTACTGGTTCAAGACGACGGACCCATCCATGGCCCATTATTGAGACCACGACCTGTGGTGGGCTCCGTGGTTCGATGCCTGAGCTTGGATGGTTCTGCCTGGCTTCCACGAGCCTTCCCACTGCTTGTGTGGTGGTCCACGGCCTGTGAAGGGCTTCGTGATCCACCACTTCTAGGTGGGTGTGAACCACGATGAGGGTGACGGACCGTGGTCCTGATCACGGCCCGTGAACCCCCTTCGTAGGTCACTTTTTTCTGCTTAAATGTCCAAGTCTGATTTCTGAGGTGTTACAATCATAATTGTACCATAGGAAGGTTTAGANTCTAGGTGGGTGTGAACCACGATGAGGGTGACGGACCGTGGTCCTGATCACGGCCCGTAAACCCCCTACGTGGTTCACTTTTTTCCTGCTGAAATGTCTAAGTCTGATTTCTGAGGTGTTACAATCATAATTGTACCATAGGAAGGTTTAGAGATGAGCGCATGGAGTTTGATCTCAGCTTAGTCAGTTAAGACATATCATGCTTTGTTGGGTATGAGACACATATGTACATGACATGTGGATCCATAACTAGCCCTTACCAGGGGTATAAACGAAAGAATCGGTCGAATCAACTATATGATCCTTAATCTACGTTGGCAAACATAGTTTCAGACATCCATCATTTAGACTGATACCTTCTCGATTAACCATTTAGATCCCTTAATCTCATATCTTCATGGATTAGAGCCCGAAAACTTATGTTCTAACTTTCAAGGACCATAACTCATAATTTTTATTCATATCATCATGTTACAAGGTTACAGTTCGTCTATCATAATTTTGCATTCAGGAGTATATCATATCATAATATTGCAGTCAAGAAAACATATGATAGTATAATAAGATTTACATTTAGGGAATTTCATAATTCATAATTCTAGGGTTCATCATAACATAAGAATTTTCAAGAATTCATTGAAAGAACATTAAGAAATCATTAAGAAGTTTTAAAGAAGTAATTAAGTCGTCATTAGGTCATCATTACTTAGTTTTCAAGATAGAAACTATTACTTTCATAATCATTCATAATTTCACAGAGGAAATCTTGTAAACCTCACGGGGGTAAGAATATTCATGGGAATAGTATGCTTTAATGGAGCGTTCATGGGGTTTCATAAAGAATCAAGAACAATTCAAGAACAAAATTTCATTATAACCCTAACTAATTCATGGAAGATATTATAAAAATATACAGAACATAACTCATAGAGAAGAACAAGATATTCCCACGTGTGGAGACAACCATACATACCTTAAAATCCTCCAAATTCTTGAGAAAGGTATTATCTTTGGAGGAAAAGATATCAAGAACTTGTTCTTATAACCTAGCTAGAGATGAGTTTTCTTGAAAATCTATGGATTCCAAGAATAGAAGGTATTAATTTGTGTAATGATGAAGAAATCATCAATATTTCATGGTCAAATTTACCTTAAATGATGGATAAACCTTAGAGAAAGTTCGATTCTTGAGAACTTCCCTTTCTAGGGTAAATTTTTTAACATGGGAGGGAATCATGACTTTGGAGAATTATTATAATGTTTCTAACGTGCACTATTGTGCAACGCTTATCAAGGAAGTAGCTTCTACCTTTAGCATCTGAGAGCTTGGGTGCGTAGATGGCGTGCACCAAGGCAGTGTCCAGTAAAATGGGCATAACTTTGTGTACAAATATCATATTGATAAATAGTTTATTACATTGGAAACTAGAGTCAAATATCTTTAATTTAATAGGTGATGATCCACACAAGTTTTGATATACTAGGAGATATACTTGCTTGAAATAAGATCATGCTCAAACTCATATGAAAAACTTCATTTGTAAGGAAGCTTACAACACAACTTTATGCTAGGATTTCCCTAGGACCTTAATTCACATCCAACCGACTTCCCACATTTAAGATTTGAACTTTTCACCAATGTGCAACCATATTCATCAGGTCTGAATCTAATTTTACACGTATATTGGTTTAAACCATAGTCTGAGAATTCAAGATGTTACAGAAGATCAACTTTATTTGAAACCAATAAGACATCAGATTGCCTCATACATGTTTCTACATACTTGATCGCAAAAATTTGCTATCACATTTGCCCGATTATTGAGGGCTATGAATTGCACATTATTTTAAAAATGATTGTTGTCGGGAGAAAGTTCCATAATGAAATGGTTGATAGATAAAAGGTAGAATGCCGCTGACAAAGAGGAGCTCTACCATAAGAATCAACCAAGTATAAGCAAAGTCAAGGGACTCAAGGGGAACCAGAGCCATATAACATTAAAATATGGAGCACGAGCCTTGGCATTTGGTGTGGAAATGACAGGCACCCAATGAGGTCGATGAAGATCATACACCAGAGACTACAAGAAAGTTGGGTTTCTGGGGTGCCGACTTCTAAAAGCTCTGATTTGGTCTGAACCTGAAAGTACTGAGGACCAAAAAGGAAATAAAGGGATATACGTGGCTCCTAAATTTGTCCTGTTGGTGATAAAAGGTGATTAACAATGAGAGTTGGCCGAAATTATATGTTCAGCCTCAAAATACAACTACCTAGTCTCATCGAAATCACTTTAGGCGTAGGTGCCCTATGTCTCCATCTCAAGATGGGAATATCATCCTCCTAAGATTTTTCGGTTGCATGATCACCAGACTATTCATTGTTGGATCGTCTCTTAATAATATTATAACATTATTCATTCCTGAGGTGGTGCATTAGATTCTCAATCAACAAAAAGAATTTGTTTGATTATCCTCACTTTAGGAGGTTGGAACTTGGATCCCGCCACTACATCATATTTGACAGGGCTTGACCCTGATTATTGATGACTTTTATGGGGTATGGTTAATATGTTGTTAAGCCTCAGTATGAGAGACAATAATAGTTGCCGCCTTCAGGAAAAATGAACTCTGTGTGATACTTGTGTGTGCAAAAAACCTATGAGGATAATAAAAATTATCATGATAGATCGCAGTTGTCACGACTCGAGCCTACACCTTGATGTGGCCAGCACTCGAGAACCATTGCTGGTCCCCAAGCGATCCCTCATCCTGGCTGACTACAAGTGGAAGACTAACTCAAGCATACAAAGCTTAAAACTGAATAAAATTCATTGAACTCAATTACAAATCTTTAACTCAAATGAACAACTCTGAATAAAAATAATATATTCAACTCACCATAAAATAGGCAACTTAATTCTTTAAAACATTTAACAAAATAAATGAACAGACTTCTGAAACTCTACTGTCTATCTATGAAGCCTCTAAATGACAAATATGGAAGTCGGGACAAGACCCACGACATCCTAACAACTGATATACCTGAAAGTACAAGTGGAACCCTCCGGAAGCAAGGAGGCTCACCATAGCTAACTCGAACTATATGTGGTACCAACGAAGCGCCTGTTGATGACCCTGAATACATGTATCTGCATCATGAAATAATGTAGACCAAATGGCTCAGTACGTGGAATGTACGAGCATGTAAGAGGAATTCTAAAGCAAAACATAAGCTTGAACTTGATAAAAAGGAAACATACTAACCTCTTCTCAACTCACTCAACTAACTCAACTGAGGAATAAGATACTCAACTCAAAGATAAAATAGTCAACTTAGTGAAATAAGACTCAACTCAATAATAAGATATTCAACTCAGTGAAATAAGACTCAACTCAATAATAAGATATTCAACTCAGTGAAATAAGGCTCAACTCAATAATAAGACACTCGACTCTTGGTACTCAAACTCTGGATACTCAACTTAATATAAAGCAACAATAAGAGATGCAATATATGGAAAACTTTTAAAATAGTAGAAAACAACTCAATGTATTTAAGAATACAATATACTCAGTTTGTATGAAAGGATACAATATAAACTTTGTATATGAAAATACAAGTAAATTGTGTGTAAATAAAAATATAAATATCTTTGTGGGAGTTTCTTTAACCGATAACTATCACTATGAGCTATGTGATGATACAATGTCTCGCCCATGTTGCTAGAACTGTCCTATACTTTGCCAGGGTATAAGACCTCTCAACTAAGTGGATCCACTAGTCTATGCTAAAAAACATTAAGAAATGATCTAAAAAGTATGGCCCTTTCTACCCACGTTGGCTACATGGTTTATGGAGGTTGTGAGTTATCTGAACTCTCCCCCATATCGGTGCTCAATACTACTCCCAAAATATACTAGCTCGTATGTTTTTAAAACATAACTCTTTTTGTGATTTGAGATAATTACTCAAAAATCAATCTCTTAAAAGAGATGATACTCAAATTATTCAAAACTCTTTTGGAAATCTCAGTTTCCTCTCATCTTAAATGTGAAATATTTACTCTTAGAAATACTTAGTTCCCATAAATCATTTTAAATAAAATGAACTCAACTTTGCTCTTTCTAAAAAACATTTCAAAATCATATTATAATATGATCATTTATGACTCGGGAAGTTATACAGCATAAACATTGATGGTATCTAGATACCATACTGCTCAGTTTAAGAACTCAACTGTTGGATTTAAAAAGCTTTTTCAAATTTATAACTCAAATCATAGGGTTCATGTGGAATTATGAACATAAACGACTCAACTCAGAGATCTTAATAGAAATAACGAACCTCAGTACTCACAACTCAAGACTAAATGATACGACTCATCTCTAGACTGCTCGACTCATAGGGTTCATGCAGAATTATGGGCATGAACAACTCAAGTCAAGGGCTTCATGGGTAACATGTAGTAGTCCCATAAGTAGGAATATAATCTCAAAAGGATTAGGAACTCAATACTCAAGACTTAAAACTTGAAGATACTAATCCTCTCAAAGGTGCTCAATTTATGAAGTTCATGCGGAATTTATGGGCATGAACGACTCGAATCGAGAGTCTAAATAATAATATGGAACTCATGTATATGAAACTTCTCATTCTCATACTTACTTCCTTAAAACTTAGCTCAAATCGACAGTTGATCTCAAAGGATTCACAATTGAACTCAAAGACTTTCTTGAACTCTACTCTTAACTTTTTCTTGAATTTGAATTATGAATTCAAGAGTTATGATTCATGATATGAAGGATCTCAATAACAATATAGCAATTCGATAATTAGGAATAGAACTTTTAAGATAAACATGAACTCAAAAACTCAAAATCAACTTATCTCAAGAATACTCAAATCTAGGTAAAGTATCCTAGATTATTCTTTTACTGATTTGAAAGTAGATGTAGGGCGTGAGGACGAACTAGTCCAATACTATGATAGCCTTACATACCTGGAAGAACAAGGTTCTTGAAGAATCTTGAAGAAGAACTTGATTAAAAGCCTTGAAGCCCTAGCTTGAAGGTAAACGATCAAGAAAACATTCCTTGAGATTCTTGAAATCTCTATGGCCAAGAATTATGATTTTCATTAGTGATTCATAATTTTATGGAGGATTTTGAGCAAAAACAAATTTGGAATTCTTGGAGAAAAACCTACCTTGAAGAAAAATCTTGAAAAAGATTGAAAGAATCTTGAAAAAGATTGGAAGAATCTTGAATGGAGTCTTCTACTTTGATTTTTCCTTAGGGTTTTGCCCTCGGGCTTGAGAGAAAAGAGAATGATGGATTAAAAGATGATAATCTGGTTGTTTTGAGCCTTTTATTAGTCAAGAAATTCGTTTAGGATTTTCTTGGAGGTAAAAAAATAAAAACAACCCTTTTTAATGTTTTCCCATCGGCTAATTCGTAACAGCACTGTATAGGTTACTAAAATAGTCATAACCTTTTGCTTAGAAATTGGATTGACGTGAAATTGGTGGCGTTGGAAAGTAGATTCAAATACCTTTTTTAATATGGCTCACGTAACTCTTTATATTCTAAGAGATATGGTCGTTTAAAGTTGACCCAAGTAGAATCTTACATCAAAACTTAATCGATAAGGAAACTTCAAGAACACTTATCAAGAACTCATCAAGAAATTAAATTGTTCAATATTTATGGATAGATTCACAAATAAAACTCATGATTGGCGTGTGAGAGAACAAACCCAACACTACGGTAGCTTACATACCTCTTAGGGATTAAACCCATGGCGAAAATTCGCAACAAAACTCAAGAACCTCGACGAACGCTTTGATCCTCTCCTCTTTTCTCTTCTTGAGCTCTCAACTAAAACCCTAGGTGAATATTAGGATTATAAAACTGAACCTAATAGGATTAGACCCTTAAAACCTTACTAAAAATGAATTAAATCTGATTGGGTAAAGAAAAGACCAAAATACCCCTTACTATTTTAGGGTAACTTTCCTTATTTGGACAACCCAACTTCAAACGGGAATATCTCCCTCATACGAGCTCAAATTTTAGCAAACTCGGTGTCGTTAAAAATATAATTCAAATACCTTTCATTATCTATCTTGTAACCCACCTAAATCATCTTGTACTGAGAGTTATGATCATTTGAAGTTGACCCAAAACTCATAACTTAAGCATAACTTGCAAAATTTCAGATTTTGCTATTACCAATTTAGTTCTTTTTGGAACTGAAGGTGCTACATCTAGTGACCTTTCAAGAAATTTTAATTTCCTCGGTAAAATCCTACTCAACACGAAGGATGATTCGAGTCTTAGTTCAAAAGTTTTCTGGGGTGTTACAGCAGTACAAAGAAGTTGAATATAGGATATCATGGATTTTTGCTTTTCATTTTCAGTCATTGTCCATCTTAATGTTAGGATGCCAAGAGGGATCTCAATAGTATACTTTTATGTAAGATGTGATAGAATATATGCGTGCACTAATAGTCAATAGATAAGGTCCCTTGACAGACTAACAATGTGGAAAATAAATAACTTGAAAATCAACAAATACAAGAGTTTTACATGAAAACCCCCTTGCTCAAGGGAGGAGAAAACCACGACATGTCTCACAAGATTTCAACCCAACTCCATTAACTATAAATGAGCAAAGTTTCAAACAACAGACTCTAGTAATCTAGAAATTAAACTCTTAATCCCTTCCCCCTCACTGTAACAACTCTGTTACCCAACAAAAAACTAAGCAATAACTCTATTTCCCACTAAACAAACTAGCTCTAGTCGATCTAGACTTCAAGAATCAGACATAGCTAACTCTAGGTAAACTTCGGAATGATTATCAAGGATTAAAGATTGATCTAATTCCTTTATAGCCTAAGAATAGATCTTACAAGAATAAGCACTGAAATATCAACTCTAACAACAATTAAGAACAATGATAACTCTATCAGGTTCTTTGTTGTTCTTTGAATAATATTTCCTTGAGATAATGGGTTTTTCCTTAAAAATTTCTGATTAGCAAAAACATGAGTTTGTGCCGATGTTGAATGGACATAATATAGGTTGGACAATAACTCTTGGAGCAATGTCATTGGTTAAGAGTCTCCTGCTCTTCAAAGGATGTGCACCAATCAAAATAGAATATTTACATATATACATAGATGAGAGACTCAAAATTAACTGACTAACTGTCTACGAAGCCTCTAAAATACTGAGATAGATGTTGGGACAGACCCCGCAACACCCTAATAAAACAAAACTAAGAACACAAAATAATTGAGTCCTCCAGAAATGCAAGGAGGCTCGCCACTGACTCTGGAGTGCTCAGCTGGATCAACGACGTACAGGATGCTGATCCGGGGTACCTATATCTGCATCATCATAAGATGCAGGCCAACTGGCATCAGTACATTAAATGTACGAGTAAGCGAGATGGAAAGCTAAACCGCAACTTAAGCTTGAAAATAATACAAGAGAACACTTACCTTGGCTTTGTTCGACTTATGAATAACTGAACTCAATATATAAAGCAATAAGACACATGCAATATCTATATAGCTTGCAAAATAGTGTAAACAACTTAGCTCGTTAATGATAAAACAATAACAAACTCAACTTTACTTATATAAAAGTAATATAACTTTAGTGGGAGATTCTTTAACCGACAACCACCACTATGAGCCCTAGTGGTGGTACAATATTTTACCTCACGTTGCCCAAGGACCATCCTATACATGGTCGTGATATAGGAAGCTATCTTTACTAAGTGGATCCACTAGCTTAACTTTCGTGATCATCTAAAAAGTATGACCCGAGAAAATCCCATGTTGGCCACATGGTTCTTATGTAGAGTTGAGTTAATATGAACTCGTGCCCCCAACTCGGTGCTCAAGACTACTCCCAAAAAAAAATATTTTTAGCTCATAAGTGTTTTAAACACATCTTTCTTTAGTTTGAGATAATTGCTCAAAATCTAGCCCAAAGGCTCTCTTGGAATCGATGTTCCTTTCTTACTCAAATGTAGAAACATTTAGAAACTTCTTTTGGAAATACATAGTTCCCTAATAACTTTTGAGAAATGTACTCGAATTTATGCTCTTGACTTAACTTGAAACTTGAGACTCTTCACTTGGCTGGAACTCTATACTCTTTACTCGACTTGAAATTTGAACCTTAAAACAAAGGTAAAACGTTTAATAACGACTCTTGAAAAGCTTTAGAGACTTGCTTGAACTTACTTCTTAACTTTGCTTGACTTGACTCTAACTTCACCTTAACTTGATACTAACTCGCCTTGAATTGAATTATGGATTCAAGGTGTATGATCACACAGTTTTGGATGAGTTCTTGACGTTTAGAAGTACCTTGGAGCGTTGGAAACAACTAGGAAACATAGGTACAATACCAAGGAACATGCATGAGAAAGTATGAAAAGAATGGGGGAACTTGGCGTCCTTGGCGCTCTGCAAGGCGCGGAGCGCCAGCCCTTGAAGCTCAGAAGGGACCTGCTGGCGCTCTGCTAGGCGCGGCGCCTGAAGGGAGAAAGCTCAGAAGCTCTTTTGGGGCGCGCTGGCAGGCGCAACACGCCATCCTTTTCCCCAGGAAACTCGACTTTTCTCCCTCCTTTTTCCAACTCTAAACCACCCTAACTTCAAGGGTTTCAACTCCAAACACTAAGGATCATAAAATCCCTCAACATACAAGAGATTCAACTCAAAAACACAATCAACTCATGAACTAAACCAACAAGAACTCCCCACAACACAACCAACAAATTCAACAACACGAACCAACAATTTTAACAACCTAACCAAGCTTTTTCTTGGAAATAAAACGAGTTGGGCGTGTGGGGGAAAGGATCAACCCAACACTAAGAACTCACATACCTAGTAGGGATCACCCCCGACGATATCCACGATGATCCTTGATGAAAATCCTTGCTTGATCTTCTCTTTCTCCTCTTCTTCTCCTCTTCACTCTCAAGCCCTAGCTCTCACTCTTTAAAATGAGACAAAATGATCCAAAAATCAACCTAACACAACAATATAACCCCAAAAGAAAATAGCTAGGGAAAAGACCAAAATGATCTTAAAATTTCCAGACGGATTCCCTGCCAACTGCCCAACTTGCAAAAGGCATAACTCGCTCATACGAACTCGGAATCAAGTAAACTCGGTGGCGCTAGAAAGATAATTCCACAAGCTTCGCAATCATAAATGGAACTACTCCTAAATCATCCTGAGAGAGGAGTTATGACTGCTCAAAGTTGGCCAAAACTCGCTGATTTTCCACACTTGACCAAATTTCCAGATTTTTGAATTTTTTTCCAAAAATGACTATTTCCAATTTCAAGCTTTTTCATGGTTATTTCAAAATGCCGGATGTTACAATATCTCCCCCTTGGGAACATTCGTCCCCGAATGAGATTACTCTTAACAAGGCTAAGGGTGTAACATCAAACTCAAACACCCAACAAGCAATCATGTAAACAACAACAACAATAACGACATGCTCACTACAATTTAAAATGCATTTAGAAGGAAATTAGTACCTTGGTCTGCATTTCCTCCGGATTCAAATAGATATGGGTATCTCTTTTTCATGTCCTCTTCGGCTTCCTAAGTAGCTTCCTCAACAAATTGGTTCCTCCATAGGACCTTGACTAAGGCTACATCTTTCGTTCTCAACCTACGAAATTGACGATCTAAAATCCGAACAGGAACCTCCTCATAAGATAAGTTATCCTTGATCCTAATACTTTCAGTTGGTAGGATCAATGAAGGATCGCCTATGCATTTCTTCAACATAGAGATATGAAATACCGGATAAACCGCTACCAGTTCCTGTGGTAACTCCAACTCATAAGCAACATTGCCAGTTCTTTTGGCTATGCGGTAAGGTCCAATATACCGGGAACTAAGTTTCCCCTTCTTGCCAAACCTCATAACCCCTTTCATGGGTGAAACCTTCAAGTATACCCAATCATCCACTTCAAACTTTAACACCCTTCTCCTAACATCAGTGTAGGATTTTTGATAACTCTGTGCCATTTTCAACCTCTCTTGAATCACTTTCACCTTCTCCATAGCTTGGTGAACTAAGTCTGGTCCTATCAATCCTGCTTCGCTAACTTCAAACCATTCAATAGGAGATCTACATCTCCTCCCATAAAGAGCTTCGTAAGGAGCCATCTGGATGCTAGAGTGATAACTGTTGTTGTAGGCAAACTCAATGAGAGGTAGGTGATCATCCCAATTACCTTTGAAATTGATCAAACAAGCCCTCAACATATCTTCTAAAGTCTGAATAGTGTGCTCGGCTTGCCTATCAGTCTGAGGATGAAAGGCAGTACTTAGGTTCACCTTCGAACCCAAGCCTTTCTGAAAAGATTTCCAGAACTGTGCAGTAAACTGTGCACCTCTATATGAAATAATGGAGATTGGGACTCCATGAAGTCTCACTATCTTTTGAACATACAACTTGGCATAATCTTCTGTTGTATTGGTAGTCTTTACTGGTAGAAAATGAGCTGACTTTGTCATTCGGTCGACAATCACCCAAATAGAATCATGTTGATTGCGAGACTTTGGCAACCCTGTGATGAAATCCATATTGATCATCTCCCACTTCCATTCGGGAAGTTCTATTCTCTGAGCCAAGCCAACAGGCCTTTGGTGCTCGACTTTCACTTGTTGGCAATTTGGACACTTAGCAACAAACTCTGCAATGCCCTTTTTCATGCCATTCCACCAATAAACTTCTCTCAAGTCACGATACATCTTTGTGGAACCCGGATGAATGGAATATCTGGAGCTATGAGCTTCCTCCATAATCCTTTCTTGGAGTCCATCTACCATAGGTATGCACAATCTACCTTGATACCTCAAAGCACCATCTCCCCCTTGTTCAAAAGCTAGTACTCTTTGCTTCTGAACATTTTCCTTTAACTCGAGCAAAATGGGATCTTGATCTTGTTTCTCTTTCACTTCTGACACTAGTGACGACTCCGCCCCGCTCGATGCTGCTATTCCCCCTTTTGCGAAATCTGTAAATCTGACTCCCAAGCGTGCTAGTCTGTGCACTTCTTTTGCTAACTCTCTCTTCCCTTCTTCAACATAGGCGGTGCTACCCATAGACAATTTGCTTAAAGAATCAGTAATAACATTAGCCTTACCTGGGTGATAAAGAATACTCAGGTCATAATCCTTGAGTAATTCTAACCACCTCCTCTGTCTGAGATTGAGCTCTTTCTGAGTGAGCACATATTGAAGGCTCTTGTGATCAGTGAATATGTCGACATGCACACCATACAAGTAATGACGCCATATCTTCAAAGCAAATACTACAGCAGCCAACTCTAAGTCATGGGTTGGGTAGTTCTTCTCATGAACCTTCAACTGTCTGAAGGCATAAGCTATAACCTTGCCATTTTGCATTAAGACACAACCCAAACCAATTCTAGATGCATCACAATACACCACAAAACCTTGAGTACCTTCTGGTAGCGTCAAAACTGGAGCTGTAATCAACTTCTTTTTCAATTCCTGAAAGCTTTTCTCACAAGCTTCAGACCATTGAAATTTCACCGTCTTCTGAGTCAACTTGGTCAAAGGAGATGCAATAGACGAGAGCCCCTCAACAAACCTTCTATAATAGCCAGTTAAACCCAAGAAACTCCTAATTTCAGTTGGAGATGTGGGTCTAGGCCAATTCTGCACTGCCTCAATTTTCCGAGTATCAACTTTAATCCTATCACCGGACACAATGTGGCCTAGGAACGCCACAGACTTAAGCCAAAACTCTCACTTAGAGAACTTGGCATTCAACTCCTTGTCTTTCAAAGTCTGAAGAACTGTTATGAGATGACTAGCATGATCTTCTTCATTCCTTGAATAGACTAGTATGTCATCAATAAAGACGATAACAAACGTATCTAAATAAGGTTTGAAGACTCGATTCATCTAGTCCATGAAAGCTGTCGGTGCATTGGTCAAACCAAAAGACATGACTAAAAACTCATAATGACCGTACCTGGTCCTGAAAGTTGTCTTTGGAATATCACATTCCCTTACTCTTAACTGATGATAGCCTGATTTGAGGTCGATCTTTGAAAAACAGGTAGCACCCTGAAGCTGATCGAAAAGATCATCAATCCTCAGAAGAGGGTACTTGTTATTGATGGTAACTTTGTTCAACTGGCGGTAGTCTATACACATTCTAAGGGAATCATCTTTCTTTCTCACAAACAAGACCGGAGCACCCCAAGGTAAGACACTCGATCGAATGAAACCCTTTTCTAGGAGATCTTTCAACTGCTTTTTCAACTCTTTCAACTCTGCTGGCGCCATTCTATAAGGAGGAATAGAGATAGGACGAGTATCTGGAATGAGATCTATGCCGAAATCTATTTCTCTCTCAGGAGGAATTCCAGGTAGATCATCACGAAAAACTTCTGGAAACTCTCTTACTATAGGAACTGACTGAAAAGAAGGTATCTCAACACTAGAGTCATGAACTCGAACTAAGTGATAGATACAACCCTTTGAAACTAACTTTCTTGCCTTAAAGTACGAAATAAAATGACCCTTAGACACTACTGAACTACTACTCCACTCTATGACTGGCTCACTTGGGAACTGAAACTTGACACTCGAGTTCTACAATCTATATATGCATAACAAGCATGAAGCCAATCCATACCTAGAATGACTTCGAAATCGACCATGTCTAACTCAACCAAATCAACCATGGTGGTCTTGTGATTGATAGAAATAGGACAATCACGATAGACTCTTTCTGCTAGAATAAACTCCCCAACAGGTGTAGAAACACAAAAGGGTTCACAAAGTCTTTCGGGAAGGACATCAAACTTATTTGCAACATAAGGAGTTACAAAAGATAAACTTGTTCCTGGGTCTAGCAAAGCGTATACATCAAAAGCAAAGACTTTGATCATACCAGTGACAACATTTGGAAAATTCTCTTGCTCATGGCGACTGGTGATTGCATAGAGGCGATTTGCTCCTCCGCCAATACTAGAAGTAGTTCCTCTAGGTGTCGTCCTGTCTGGGGGAGGAACTGAAGAAGATTGGGCCCTACTGCCCAGATTTCCACTACCTTGCTTATTCTTAGGGCACTCCTTCATGAAGTGACCCTCTTGTCCACACTTAAAGCAACCTGTCTGACCTTGACGACACTTCCCTGGATGGACTCTACCACACCTAGCACATGCAGGAAACAAACTACCTTCTTATGCCACACTACCTGAAGACTGTGCTGGTCTAGCCTTGAAGTCCTTCGAATTCTGGCCATTAAATTCCCCTTTGTATCGGGGTGCAGGTGCTCTAGCAGATGATGGAGCAGGTCCCTTTTGCCTTTGTTGGAAGGACGGACGATTCACATTATCTTTCTGTTGCACGGACTCATTACCGGTCTTGGCTCTCTTACTTTTGAACTCTTCTCTGTCCCTCAACTTTTATTCTTCAACCTGCTATACATATACCATTAGACTTGATATGTCCATGTCCCCGATAAGAATTACAGCCCTACCTTCCTTACTTGACAATCGAGATAGCCCAGCAACAAACAAGCTCATTCTATTTCTCATGTCCGCCACCATCTTCGTAGCATAGCGGGATAGTTAGGTGAACTTCAGACTGTACTCATGAACACTCGAGGACTCTTGCTTAAGTGTGAGGAACTCATGTACCTTGGCCTCTCTCAATTCTCAAGGAAAGAAATGCCCCAAGAAAGCTTCCTCAAAACAGGTCCAACTCGTAGGTCGTGCATCCTCAACTGTACTTCCTTTCCACTGGTCAAACCAAGTTCTAACAACATCCTTTAATTGATACGCAGCTAGTTCAACTCGCTCAGTGTCCGACACATGCATTACATCAAAAATCTTATTCAACTCCTCAATGAAGTTCTCTGGATCCTCAGTAGTGCTCGAACCTGTGAAACTCGGAGGATTCATCCCCAAGAACTCACGAATCCTTAAAGTGTCAGCTCCTTCATGTCGAGCTCCCTTTTGCTGACCAATCTGATTAGTTACAACTTGACTCAGAATTCTAATTGCCTCTCTGAACTCGACATTAGAAACTTCCCCTTGATCTTGCACTCCCGGGGCATAAGGTAACTCTTGCCCATCCATATAACGTCTAGGAAGACGCCATATGCCAATTCTTCGTGAAGGCATGACTATCTGAAACACGGGCAAGCATGAGTTAGAAGGAAACTTTTTAGAGATCAACTCTAACGCACGAGATGAGTGTGAAAGAAATGAGAAATCTTCCTAAATGTTGCAGCCACCAAATTATAGATGTGGCGCGCTTCACATCGATAAATACGACTCTACAGACAGGACTTCATAGACTCCCTAGGACTCTTGAACTCTGGGCTCTAATACCAAGTTTGTCACGCCCCGAGCCTACACCCTGGGCGGGACCGGCACACGGAGACCATTTTTGGCCCCAAGCGAACCCTTGGCCTGGCTTTCTTAACTCAGCGGAAACCTAACTCAACAGTTACAAAACAATTTAACCATTAAAATCTGGCCACAAAGGCAACTCGAATCTCAAAATAGAATATTTACATATATACATAGATGAGAGACTCAAAACTAACTGACTAACTGTCTATGAAGCCTCTTAAATACTGAGATAGATGTTGGGACAGAGCCCGCAACACCCTAATAAAACAAAACTAAGAACACAAAATAATTGAGTCCTCCGGAAATGCAAGGAGGCTCACCACTGACTCTGGAGTGCTCAGCTGGATCAACGACGTGCAGGATGCTGATTCGGGATACCTGTATCTGCATCGTCATAAGATGCAGGCCAACTGACATCATTACATTAAATGTACGAGTATGCGAGATGGAAAGCTAAACCGCAACTTAAGCTTGAAAATAGTACAAGAGAACACTTACCTTGGCTCTGTTTGACTTATGAATAACTGAACTCAATATATAAAGCAATAAGACACATGCAATATATATAGCTTGCAAAATAGTGTAAACAACTTAGCTCGTTAATGATAAAACAATAACAAACTCAACTTTACTTATATAAAAGTAATATAACTTTAGTAGGAGATTCTTTAACCGACAACCACCACTATGAGCCCTAGTGGTGATACAACGTTTTACCTCACATTGCCCAAGGACCATCATATACCTAGCCGTGAAATAGGAAGCTATCTTTACTAAGTGGATCCACTAGCTTAACTTTCGTGATCATTTAAAAAGTATGACCTGAGAAAATCCCATGTTGGCCACATGGTTCTTATGGAGAGTTGAGTTAATATGAACTCGTGCCCCCAACTCGGCGCTCAAGACTACTCCCAAAAAAATATACCTTAGCTCATAAGTGTTTTAAACACATCTTTCTTTAGTTTGAGATAATTGCTCAAAAACTAGCCCAAAGGCTCTCTTGGAATCGATGTTCCTTTCTTACTCAAATGTAGAAACATTTAGAAACTTCTTTGGGAAATACATAGTTCCCTAATAACTTTTGAGAAATGGACTCGACTTTATGCTCTTGACTTAACTTGAAACTTGAAACTTTTCACTTGGCTTGAACTCTATACTTTTTACTCGACTTGAAACTTGAACCTTAAAACAAAGGTAAAACGTTTAATAACGACTCTTGAAAAGCTTTAGAGACTTGCTTGAACTTACTTCTTAACTTTGCTTGACTTGACTCTAACTTCACCTTAACTTGATACTAACTCGCCTTGAATTGGATTATGGGCTCAAGGTGGATGATCACACGTTTTTAGATGAGTTCTTGACGTTTAGAAGTACTTTGGAGTGTTGGAAACAACTAGGAAGCATAGGTACAATACCAAGAAATATGCATGAGAAAGTATTAAAAGAATGGGGGAACTTGGCGTCCTTGGCGCTCTGCAAGGCGCGGAGCGCCAGCCCTTGAAGCTCAGAAGGGACCTGCTGGCGCGGCGCTCCAAGGGAGAAAGCTCAGAAGCTCTTTTGGGCCGCGCTGGCAGGCGCGACGCGCCATCCCTTTCCCCAGGAAACTCGACTTTTCTCCCTCTTTTTTCCAACTATAAACCACCCTAACTTCAAGGGTTTCAACTCCAAACACTAAGGGCCCGTTTGGCCATGCGATATGGTATCATGATATGGTATCATAATGTGGAATCATGAGATGAAATTGAAGGTTTGTTTGGACATGCGATATGGAATTTTTGTGTTGTATATTTTCTCATAAACATAAAAATCTCATAAGTTGTAAAACTATTAAAATAGCCCCAATTGTTTATTCAATCTTATCAAATAAACAAAAATTATAAAATAGCATAATAAATTATTACAAAGTTATTTGTTCTTCAGTTAAATAATTGTTTCATCTAACTTTAATTTAATTAAAAAAATTGAACATAAATTGTACTTGATATGCTCATATCTCTCAACCACTCTTACAAATAACCTATAAAGTAGAAAAAAAGCATACATTAGTGAGTAAATATTTACTTAGAAGTGAGATAAAAATTAACAAACATCACTAACTTCTAACTATTTACAAGAAAAATCAATAGTTAAATATTATTGAATAACAAAATTTTAAAAAGTTACCAGAAGTTTGAGTCAAAAACACTTCTAATAAAATTTAATCAAAAAAATTATAACTAGAAAACTTGACTAAATATTAATAACTAATTGATCAAATTTTCCCAAGTCCTCAATCAATTGGACTTGATATCCTTCAGTCATGTGAACGAACATTTTACAAATAAGAAAGTGTGGCACCGCCAATGAAAATTGTCTTTTATCAATATTATGCTTAGTCATAAGATTAAGACGTTTTTTTTTTATTATGAAAAATAAAAGAAGTATTACTCCCTTCGTTCTCATTTATATTCACCAAATGAATTTTTACTTTATCTAAATTTTATATTGGTGAGAATAATAAATTTTAAAAAGTAATGATGTGATTATAAATTTTATTTACATATGAAACAAATGGTTAGTAGATATAAATAAATGTGGGGTTGTTTTAATAAAATATAAACTCATGGATCAATTATTGTATTAAAATATCTCAAATCATGATATGGAATCACATGGTGATTTCATATCATGATTTTTGGAGAATATGGTATCACCTCTCATGATATGGAATCATGAGATGGAATCAGCGTAAAATCGCATGTCCAAACGCTGATTCCATCTCACGACACCATATCATGATATGGTATCGCATGGCCAAACGCCTACTAAGGATCATAAAATCCCTCAACATACAAGAGATTCAACTCAAAAACACAATCAACTCATGAACCAAACCAACAAGAACTCACCACAACACAACCAATAACTTCAACAACACAAACCAACAATTTCAACAACCCAACCAAGCTTTTTCTCGGAAATAAAACGAGTTGGGCGTGTGGGGGAAAGGATCAACCCAAAACTAAGAACTCACATACCTAGTAGGGATCACCCCCGACGATATCCACGACGATCCTTGACGAAAATCCTTGCTTGATCTTCTCTTTCTCCTCTTCTTCTCCTCTTTACTCTCAAGCCCTAGCTCTCTCTTTAAAATGAGACAAAATGATCCAAAAATCAGCCTAACATAACAATATAACCCCAAAAGAAAATAGCTAGGGAAAAGACCAAAATGCCCTTAAAATTTCTGGATGGATTCCCTGTCAACTGCCCAACTTTCAAAAGGCATAACTCGCTCATACGAACTCGGAATCGAGTAACTCGGTGGCGCTGAAAAGATCATTCCACAAGCTTCGTAATAATAACTAGAACTACTCCTAACTCATCCTGAGCTAGGAGTTATGATTGCTCAAAGTTGGCCAAAACTCACTGATTTCCCACACTTAACCAAATTTCCAGATTTTTGAATTTTCTTTCAAAAATGACTTTTTCCAATTTCAAGCTTTTTCATGGTTATTTCAAATTGCCGGATGTTACACCTATAAAACTTATATTGAACTTCCAACTTATTCCCCCTTTCATCTTATTCCTCGTATCACCTGTTCTACTTATCATCAATCAATCAACACACAATCAACAGAAAACCAGGTCCCCCTTTTGATTTTCAATGATCTCCGACAGTGATCCTATGCCTCAATCAAAAGACAACCAGGTCCCCTTTAGATTTTCAGTGATCCCCAACAGTGAGGGCATTAATAATTTTCCCCCTTTTGACATCATAAAAAGAGTTAAAGCAGTAAACTAGGTTGACAGAAATGCAGTTCAAGCAAATTCATGACCACTTGGGCAACATTGATCATAAGAAGAAATGGACAAAGTAATAAAAGCAAGAATGTAGAAATAAGGCCGATTTGACATTCATTAACATAAAAGGAAAGAATTCAAAACAATGTATATCTTATTTCGCATGAGAACTAAGACAATACCCATTGAGTAACGAAATAAAAAGGGACGTGAATTAGGAGGAGAGTGTAACATTCCAGGAAATTTTCAAACTGAGACTCGAACCATCCATCGTTGTGAGTAGGATTTTACTGAGGAAATTAAAATTTATTGAATTATAAGGTCAGTAGATGTAGCACCTTGAGTTCCAAGAAGAACTAAAGAGAGTTCATTTAAGTCATTCCTAAGTTCTTCTAAGTTGTGGGTCAACTTTAAACGATCATAAGTTTTAGTACAAGATGAGTTAATGGTCTACAAGGTACCCAAGGAAAGGTCTTTGAATTATCTTTCCAACTTAGCCGAGTATTCTAAGTTTTGAATTTGGATGAGTGAGATATGCCCTTTTGAAGTCAGGTTGTCCGGTTAAGGAAAGTTACCCAAAAATAGTAAGGGGTAATTTGGTATTTTCCTTACCCAATCAAATTTAATTAGTTTTAGTAATGTTTTAGGGGTCTAATTCTATTATGTTTAGCTTTATAATTCTAATATATGCCTAGGGTTTTAGTTGAGAGTTCAAGAAGAGAAAATAAGAGAAAAGAGGAGAGGATCAAGCGTTCGTCAAGATTTTTGCGTGTTGTTGAGGATTTTCGCCATGGGTTTAATCCCTAAGAGGTATGTAAGCTTTCATAGTTTTAGATTAGTTTACCCACACGCCAATCATGTTATTTTCAGTGAAATTTCATTCTTGAAGTTGAAAGATTAGAGTTCTTGATGAGTTCTTGATAGATGTTCTTGAAGTTCATTCTAAATCTTGTTGTGTTGGGGTTTTGATGATTTATTGAGATAAAATTTAGTGATTTGAGTGTTGTTTTGAGTAGATTATAGTGTAATTATGTTAAGTAATCAAATACAAGTGATTGGGGAAGAAACCGTTTAATTCTAGGCGCGTTAGGGGTGAGAAAATGAGCAAAGAAAGTCGTCGAAGTTTTCTGGGTTGGGGACTGGCACCCCATGCTAGCCAGAGCTCCCCAACCACTCCTCTGAAGTTTAGGGGCTGGCGCCCCGCGCCACTCAGATCGCCAAGGTCGCCTGCCCCCACCCGTTCTTCATCATTTCGTCTGTTTGAGTTCTTTCAAAAGGTACCTTTACTCCCCTTTGATTCTAAACACTTAGAAATCATTTATAAAATGAATCATAACCTTGAATTCGTAATTCAAATTCAAGATAGAGTTAAGAGTTAAGTTTTGAGAATTCTTTCCAACATTCTATTAAAGTCCCTTGAGTCCTTTTGTGGAGTCTTCTACAACTTCTAGTAGCTTGTTTCAAGAATCAAGTAAGTGAGCATGAGAGTGAGGAGAATGTTTTCATGAGTCTAATTTGTCATCATGAGATCCTTCATATCATGAACTATAACTCTTGAATTTATAATTCATATTTAAGAGAGAGTTGAGAGTAGAGTTCAAGAAAGCCTTTGAGTTCAATTGTGGATCCTTTGAGATCCATCATCGATTTGAGTTAAGTTTTGAGTAAGTAAGTATGAGAAGGATAAGAGTCGTATACATAAGTTCCTTATTGATATTTTGACCCTTGAATGGAGTCGTCCGTGCCCATAACTTCTGCATGAACTCCATCAGTTGAGTACCTTTGAGAGGAGTAGTATCTTCAAGTTCTAAGTCTTGAGTTTTGAGTTCCTAATCCCCTCTGAGATTATAGTTATAATCATGGGACTATTACATGTTACCAATAAAGTCCTTGCGTTGAATTGTTCATGTCCATAATTCCTCATGAACCTTATAAGTCAAACAATTTTGAGATGAGAAATATCTTCAAGTCCTTGAGTTGAGTAGTTCATGCTCATAATTCCGCATGAACCCTATGCGTTGAGTATTCTTGAAATGAGTAGTATCATTGACTCCTTGAGTTATGGAGTTGTTGAGTTCCAAATATTGAGTTCAATGCATGGTTATTGGAAACCTTGAATTGAGTCATTCACGTCCACAATTCGGCATGAACCCTATTTTAAGAAGTCTTTTTACAAATTGTTTTAAAACTTGTTTTAAAGACTTGAGCACTGAGTTGAGTTCATTTTCTTTAAAATGATATATGGGAACTAAGTATTCCCAAGAGTAAATGTTTTTACATTTATGATGAGAGAAAATTGAGATTTCCGAAAGAGTTTTGAGTACTACCTCTTTTAAGAAAAAGATGAGATTTGAGAAAAGTTTCTAAAGCATGATTAGTATGACAATCGATTATGTCATCAATGTTTAAGCAGTATGGTATCTACATATACCATCAATGTTTATGCAGTATGACTTGCTAATCATATTAAAATATGATTTTGATATGTTTTGAGAAAGAGTTTTCAAGAGCAGTTACATCTTTTAAGAGGGTAGTTTGAGTAATTATCTCAAACCACTGAAAGAGTTATGTTTTTAAAATATATGAGCTGAGTATATGTTGGGAGTAGTATTGAGCACCGATATGGGGACACGAGTTCATAATAACTCAAGTCTCCATAAAACATGTAGCCATCATGGGTAGAAAGGAACATACTTTTTAGATGACTCCTTAGTGCTTTTTAGCATAGACTAGTGGATCCACTTTGTTAAGGCGTTCTATATGACGACAAAGTATTGGACAGTTCTGGTAGCATGGGCAAGACGTTGTATCATCACTTAGGCTCATAGTGGTGGTTGTTGGTTAGAGAAACTCCACAGAGTTATATTGTATTTTATATACACATTGAGTATTATTGTATTTTTCAATACATTGAGTTGCTATCTACAATTTTACAGCTTTCCATGTATATTGCATCTTTTACTATTGCTTTATCCTTGAGTATCATGAGTTGAGTATCTTATCCTTGAGTACTTATGAGCTGAGTAAGTTTGAGTAGTTTTAAGCATCCTTGAGTATTCCTTGAGTTGAGTAAGTTTGAGAAGAGGTAAGTATGTTTCCCTTTTTATCAAGTTTCAAGATTATGTTATGCTTTAGAATTCCCTTTACATGCTCGTACATTCCACGTACTGAGTCATTTGGCCTGCATTCTTTCATGATGTAGATTCAGTTATTCGGGATCATCAACCGGAGCTTCGTTGATACNGTTCACAAATATTTCTTTCTTAAAACCATAAATAATCATTAATAACAACATGAAACATCATTTAAAATTATTTAATGCAAGAACCCATGCTTAGAATTCGAAATAGGATTTTTGTGTATTTGAAAAACCTTGAAAACCTTTTGATTGGGCTCCTTGAAAGAAAGAATGATCAAGGATAAAGGATCCCCATACCTCCAAGTTGAAAACCCATGAAGATTGAAGAAACAAGCCTCCAATTTGAAACCCTAGTTCTTCACCCTTCTTCTTCCATGAACTTGAGAGAGATATTTGAGAGAGGGAATGATTTTGGAAATTCTTATTAAATGAAAGGAATTAAGTCATAAAAATGTCTTATAGTTGCTAGGAAAAGAATAAAATAGCATAGGGTCAATTTTGGAAAAGGACTAAGGACCCATAAATTCTTGACTTAAAAATTGTGCCCATTCCCGTCTAAACTCGTCCTTTGGACAGTGCTTCACTATTTCAGGCATAACTTTTTACTCCAAGGTCGGAATTGGGCAAACTCGGTGGCGTTGGAAAGAGGACTCAAAGACCTTTCATAGGATAGGTAATGTCCCACCTAATTCATTTTGAGCTAAAAGATATGACCGTTTAAAGTTGACCCTTACAGCTCACTAGTTCAAATGACTAGTTTCCGGACGTCAAGGTCATTTCTCATCATTTCATCAAGTTCTCAACTCCAAACTCACATGTGAGGCTCTAGTTTCACTAGTTCATTTTTAGGGTCGTTACATATTGGAAACCTTGAATTGAGTCGTTCACGTCCATAATTCGGCATGAACCCTATTTTAAGAAGTCTTTTTACAAATTGTTTTAAAACTTGTTTTAAAGACTTGAGCACTGAGTTGAGTTCATTTTCTTTAAAATGATATATGGGAACTAAGTATTCCCAAGAGTAAATGTTTTTACATCTATGATGAGAGGAAATTGAGATTCCCGAAAGAGTTTTGAGCAGTTTGAGTACTACCTCTTTTAAGAAAAAGATGAGATTTGAGAAGAGTTTCTAAAGCATGATTAGTATGACAATCGAGTATGTCATCAATGTTTAAGCAGTATGGTATCAACTATACCATCAATGTTTATGCAGTATGACTTGCTAATCATATTAAAATATGATTTTGATATGTTTTGAGAAAGAGTTTTCAAGAGCAGTTACATCTTTTAAGAGGGTAGTTTGAGTAATTATCTCAAACCACTGAAAGAGCTATGTTTTTAAAATATATGAGTTGAGTATATGTTGGGAGTAGTATTGAGCATCGATATGGGGACACGAGTTCATAATAACTCAAGTCTCCATAAACCATGTAGCCATCATGGGTAGAAAGGATCATACTTTTTAAATGACTCCTTAGTGCTTTTTAGCATAGACTAGTGGATCCACTTAGTTAAGGCGTTCTATATGATGGCAAAGTATAGGACAGCTCTGGCAGCATGGGCAAGACGTTGTATCATCACTTAGGATCATAGTGGTGGTTGTCAGTTAGAGAAACTCCCACAAAGTTATATTGTATTTTATATACACATTGAGTATTATTGTATTTTGCAATACATTGAGTTGCTATCTACAATTTTACAGCTTTCCATGTATATTGCATCTTTTACTATTGCTTTATCCTTGAGTATCATGAGTTGAGTATCTTATCCTTGAGTACTTCTGAGCTGAGTAAGTTTGAGTAGTTTTAAGTATCCTTGAGTATTGCTTGAGTTGAGTAAGTTTGAGAAGAGGTAAGTATGTTTCCATTTTTATCAAGTTTCAAGATTATGTTATGCTTTAGAATTCCATTTACATGCTCGTACATTCCACGTACTGAGTCATTTGGCCTACATCCTTTCATGATGTAGATTAAGTTATTCGGGATCATCAACAGGAGCTTTGTTGATACCACATGGAGTTCGAGTTAGCTATGGTGAGCCTCCTTGCTTCCGGAGGATTTCATTTACTTTTCAGTTTTGTCAGGATGTCGTGGGTTTTGTCTCGACTTCAGTCTTTGTCATTTAGAGGCTTCATAGATAGACACTAGAGTTTCTGAATGTCTGTTCATTTATCTTACTAAATGTTTTAAAGACTTAAGTTTCCTATTTTATGCCGAGTTGAATATATTATTTTTATTCCAAGTTGTTCATTAGAGTTAAAGATTTGCAAAGTTGAGTTTATTGAATTTTATTCACTTTTTAAGCTTTTGTATGCTTGTGTTAGTCTTCCTCTTGTAGTCAGCCAGGATGACGGTTCGCTTAGGGACCAGTAATGGTTCTCGAGTGCCGACCATGTCCAGGGTGTAGTCTCGGGTCGTGACAGAGAGGTCAGGAAGAGAGAGGCTTGAAGGTAAGGTACTTGAGGACAAGGGATAAGCGAGCATATGCCTTTTCAAGAAGCCTGAAAAGCCTTGCCTTAAGTTTCATATTCTTATCTGCAAGGACTTTGTTCTCAACTTTTAGGGTTGTTAGTTCAGCTCCACTAAGTCCCTCAGATTCTGACGACTGCATCTTAACCTTTAGACGGATGATCTCTACATTTTTTTTTCCCAAAGTGACTTTCATAGTTTCCAACTCATGCTTGTGTTGTGACTGTTCAACCAGTTATTTAGATACCTTGATCTTGTTCCCATTCTTTCCTTTAACACATTTACACTCAATGAGAGTGCTCATGAAGATAGCAAAAGTGCTCATGAAGATAGTTTGCTTCATTGTTTCCCTTACTCCATGTATGGGATTCCAAAGTGCTTAAACACCCAAGTTAGCAATTACCCATACCCCAAAGCATGCTTCCATCTTTCACAAACATCGTCTTGTTCATATTCTCAAGCATAATTTTAGGTAAGTTGATCAACTCCAGTGTGTGTGAAAAGCCTCAATGAGGAACATGAACTCAACAAAGGGGACTGTTCTCTTTTATGATCTGGGCAACATCCCTTTGTTAACAAATTTGAAGAACAATTAATACTTACATTTAAGGTACTTCTTTTGAATACCAGCACAACTTTGATTTAGAAGTTTGTTGATTTGTAGCGCAAAGTCTTTTGGTGGAAACTTTCCAACGATTGTGATGATACCCTCAAAAGGCACTCGTAGAATTTTTCCCAAAATTGCCTCATTGACATAATATTGTATATCCCCTATATGAGCATTAAGACTCTCATCCTCATTTAGCTTCATCCTGTAGTAGAATTCCTTCACTTTCGATTTGTGCAGAACTGGTACAAGGGCAGTAAACAAGTGTGTCCAACTTTGGATTTCCACTGCATCAACCAGGCTTTCCATCCCTGGTTTGGTCATTATTTCCATATCAAACACTCTTTTATTTAACACTTTCTGAGAACTTAGAATCTCAATCCTCTCTCCATGTGACAACAATTTATCAATCATTCTTTTTTTCCCTAGTGAACTAGGTCCCTTATTAGACGCAGGGCCTGATTCACCAACTAACTCAAGAGAGGACTCTTCCTCTTCATTTTTGTTGTTTCTTTTTGCTTCATTTTTCAAGCAACTTCTTTTTAGGCTCCTTATTTTCATAGACCCTCACCTTCTTAGTATGATCCTTTATTTTCCTGGATGACTTAGTCGACTTCCTATTCAAAGAAGCTTCTTCCTTTTTCCCACTTGATATACCATGAGTTTATAGTATTTTTAATACATTTCACTTAAGAGTTGAGTGTGTCTAGGGCCGTTTTGTATTAGAACTAATGTTTATTGTGCTATATTTGTAGGAAATAGACTTGGACGATGTTTAGAGAGAGACATCTGAAATTCTACAGAAGTGGCCACCCACGGAAGTGACCTACGGACCGTAGGTCCAGTCGCGGTTCGTTGTTGGGCTGGCGTGGAATGATCCTCAAGGAAATCTGACCAAGTATGGAACTACAGGAGAGAGTGACGGACCGTAGGTTGACCTGCCGGTCGTCCTGCACAACCGTCGATTGATTCAGAGATTTTGAGTTCCAGTATCTGAGGAAAAGTTCTAAGTGTGAAGCCACGAAAGGGGACCGACGGACCGTAGGTCGACCTACGGTCCGTCCTGCAGGTCTGTTGTTTGTATCTGGAAGATTGAAGGTTCCAGTTTCTGATAAAATGTCTAAGTATTGAGCCACAGAAGGGACATATGGACCGTAGGTCAGTTTCATGGTCCGTAGGTTAGTCTCGTAGATCAAAGCTGCTTCTAGAAAAGTTTATTTCCTTATTTCATTTCTTTTTTGTTTAGGACAAGTTTTTCTATAAATAGGGTATGTAAACCTCGTTTTTGGGGGTCAGACACCATAGTTATTTTAGTTCTTGGTATTTTCTTGGGAATTAACTTGCAAACTTTGGCAATTTGATTTCCTAATTTCAGTTTATAAGATTTTTGCTTTGAATTTCAATTGGAGATTATGGGTTTCTTCTACTCAATACGTTAGTTCATGAATTCTTCTTCTATAATTATGAATTGTGATCTTACAAGTATTAGTAACTAAATCCACAACTAGGGTTGTGGGAACTATGAGCAATTAACAACGTATGAATAATAACTAAGTAATTCTTGAATAGTGTTGATGCATGCATTGATCATTCTTTCATTTAGAAGTCATTTTAACGAGTGCACGCGTTAGAACTCGCCTTGTTGTTACTTGCCGAACCAATGAGGTAGTTAATAAGAAAAGAATTATCAATAGAGATTTAGTGTGATACTATATAATAGTCTAATGGTAATTGGTGTGAGGGTGAAAACTAAGCCAGACATTGATGTGATGTCTAATCTGAGGTAAAGGTAAGGGTTAATAAATTATACACACGTAGTCGGACCAAGGTGCGGGGTGAAATTCCCTATTTGGCAGACCAAGCACTTAGGGATACATAACTTACCACTGCATGTGATACACTAGGATATGATTACTATTCTTAGGATTACTACATTAAGAGCTTATGGGAAACACATACACCCTAGTTTCTCTCTTTCATTGATAACAACAAAGTTCGAATATTGCTCATTTGTTACTTGACAATAATCAGTTATTTGTTTCACAAACCCCACCCCCCTTTTACTTACTTGTCTCGGAAATAAGTTGACTAAACGAATATAATTGTAATAAGTTTAGGTCTAAACCATATTCCTTGTGGGATCGATCCCAACCTACAAGTTGAGTTCTTTATTTGACAACGATCACGTATACTTCTTTAGGGAGGTGTAATTTGAGCGTATCAAATTTTGGCACCGCTGCCGGGGAATAAGGCTTTAATATTAAGTGTAACTACATTATGGAACTTTAGTCAATTATTTCCTAATTTTACTTTTATTTTTGTTTTTGTTTTCTTGAGGTTTCCACTCTAGTGTATGCCAAGTACACGGAGTCAAGGCGAACCATTGACCCCATACGTTCCAGAGTTGAGCAAAACTTTGAGAAAGATGAATAATCAAGGGCTCCGTGATAATCCACTCATAGAGGAGCCTGAGGAACAAGTGAATAATGAGAATGCTCAGGTTCATGGTGATAATCTACTTGGAGATGTATTGAGGGTGCATATGCATGATTCACCGGAACCAAGACTGTGTGATAAATACAAGGTCGAATTCAATACCATCGAATATGAAAGACCCATTGTTCTCCCTCCTTTACCTCCTAGGCATACATTCGTGGTGACTAGCAGTTTGATGCAAATGCTTACAGCAAAGGGGTTATTCTCTGGGATGGCTTCGGAAGATCTGCATAGGCACATGGCCAAGTTGAGGAGTGTTTGTAAGAGTTGTGTGGGACGACCGGAGTTGGATATAAATGTTATAGGGTTGAGAGTCTTACCTCTATCATTGACCGATGATGCTACTGTATGGTTTTCTGAGCTTCCATACAACTCGATTCATACATGGGACCAATTGCACAAGGTGTTCATGGCCAAGTACTTTCCATTGTCAAAGAAGCTGAACCACAAAGATAAACTCAACAACTTCGTGGCACTACCTGGAGAGTCTGTGAGTAGCTCGTGGGATTGGTTCACTGCATTCATAAGAAGTGTTCTGAACCACCGTATTGATGATGAGTCATTGAAAGAGTCTTTCTACAGAGGTCAAGATGACAATGGTAAGGTTGTGATTGATACTATCGCTGGAGGATCATATGGTGAGTGCACTTTTGAGGAGATCGCTGAGAAACTGGAGAAGATTTCCCAAAACAATAAAGCATGAAACACTCTAAAGTCAGACACAGGAAACAACACTTTTGTAGTTCAATCTGCATCTAGTCAATCTGTCGATGACATTCGTAAGGAGATGGCTCAGATAAGGACAGAACTTGGGTTGGTGTTGAAGCATGTAAGCGGAGCTCCAGAAAGGTAAATGTGGTGAATTATTTGACTAGGACTCCACCACCACCGGTTGAGGAATGTTATTATGAGGAAGATGCTTATGTGGTAAATGATCAGACGGGGGGTTTCCTTAGTAGTACTCCATTCATCCAGTACAACATATGTTAACTGGTCCCTTTCCATAACAGTGAACTTCTTTTTTCTCCTATTTCGTTCAATTTGAACTTTCTTTGATTTCAAAGCATCACTCATAAATTTTTAAGTGGTGCCCCTAGTAGGATACAACTTGGACTTTAGCTTTCCCTCATCAATAACCTTCTCCTTTCCTTTGGAACTTGGAACAATTTTTCTTTGAACTTTCCATCTCAAAGGCATGTATCTTCATCCTCATCTTCATCCTTCTCTTCAGGAACAACATGAGAATTGATCTTTGGTTATACTAAACTTCAGGAGTAGGAATTTTTTCTCTCTGTACCCTTGTTATCAATGGTTGGTTTCATCTTCATTCTCAACAGGGTTCTGCTCAATTTTGATGGGAAACCCCAAGAGGAGACTAAGTTGGATCAGACGACCGGGGATCTTCATCCAGAAAAGTCGTTCGCTAGTCTTCTTTCATCTTCATTAGACTTTGAACCACCCATTCATCACCTGCATCAAAAATATTTGGCTATGCACCTTTACCTTCAGCTAGGGTAGGGAGCACTGAACTGGGTTGAGACTCACTAGTAGAAAGAACCACTTTCTTAAATTGATCCTCAGATTGAATAGATCATTTGGGGGGTGGATTCTGGGACTTATTGAGATTTAAGGTATGGAAGGGACATCAGAGGCCATTTTTTAAGATGGTTCACTACTGGGGGAAATTAGAACCTTAGTTGTTGGGGTTTGAAGTCCTTCAACCAGAGATATGTTTGAAGTAGGAGTAGAGGGTATGTTTCCTCCAACTGGAGAGTAGTCGAAGTTGGGTTTGGGGGAGTGATTGGCAAACATAGAATGCATAAGTCCATTAACAGTCAATGGACTAGGTCCCTTGACAGAATAACAGTGCAGAAATTAAATAACTTGAAAGTAAACAAATATAAGAGTTTTGCGTAGAAGCCCCCTTGCTCAAGGGAAGAGAAAACCACGACCTGTCTCACAAGATTTCAACTCAACTCCATTAACTATAAATTAATGAGCAAGGCTTCAAATTATAGAGTTTAGTAATATAGGAATTAAACTCTTAATCCCTTCCCCCTTACTGTAACCCTAGCTAAACTTTGGAATGATTATCCAGGATTAAAATCTGATCCAATTCCTTTATAGCTTAGGAATAGATCTTACAAGAATTAACACTAAAATATAAACCCTAACAACAACAAAGGACGATGATAACTCTATCAAGTCCCTTGCTGCTCTTCGAGTAATATTTCCACTTTTACTTTTGATATTTCTGATTTACAAAAACTTGAGTTTGTGTCAATGTGGAATGGACATAATATAGGATGGGAACAAACTCTTGGAGTAATGTCATTGGCCTAGAGTCTACTGCTCTGCAAGAGACGCGCACCAACCATAATAGGTGCTGCAGAGTTGCAGGTTGCAGGCTTTAGAAAACTGCCTTTTTTCATAGATGGACACTCTCATTTTTTGTTGGGATATATGGTCCTTTATTAGATCCCAAAGTTTGTTAAATCATCAAAACTTCAGAGTCAACCCAAAATAACAAGACAAAAATAAGATAAAAATAAATTCAAGAATTATTTGAATTGGTAAAAAACCGTCTTGAATACATGGTAGTATAAAGTGATAGATACACTAGAGAAGGTTCAAGGAAGATGAATTAGAGAAATATATCAGTCTCAAAAGACTTGAGTGGAGTTTTTCTATTGATTAATGTATTACCTTTATAACCTATAAATAGTAGTTTATACATAATTGTAAGGAACTTGATTCCAAGGAATACAACAACAACACACTTATTTTCTTTTACTCCAAATTTCTTTCATATTTTACTAAGTCTTTATCTTACAACACTCATTTACTATATCGTTCTTGGATCTTAGGCTTAGAGCACTCGAACAACATCGAATCCAGTACAAATGTTTATCATTAGAGCTCTAACGCTCTACACGGGTTTCTTATTACCTTCTTTCACATCTACATTAGCTTTTACTTCAGCTGCTAATGATTGAACCGGACAAATTAATCTAAAAAGCATGCCTTTGACCTCATATAAATTCAACTCTACTATTATTCAGATAAGCAATTGTCAGGATTAGGTAGTAAAACATTAGCAACAAGAACATATTCTAAAAGGATTAGTAAAAAAAACATTTGTTGGTTTTTATTTTTGTTTTTTATGTTAATCAAATAACTATTAGTGGTTAGGAGAGTGATTGGGGGTATAAAATAACTTTTATAGTGCTAATTAAAAAGTATCACTTTTTCCTCAATGGATGCAAAAGCGCAATGGTGAAAAGAAAATAGTAGACCAACTCATACTAATTAGCCGGCCAAGAAATGGTCCTATTCTTTTTGGATAAAAAGTATCTATATATATCTTTAAAAAAATTCATTTTCAATAGACAAATTTGTTGGATTTGTTTGCTTAAATATTCCTTTCACCAAAAGTCAGAATTGGGTTGGCTTCTTCCATAGTTAACACCCTCTTTTAGGTAGTGAATTTCAAAAAGAATTGATATTCCCTCCGACTCAATTATTTATTTGTTTAATTTTAATTTGACATGAAATTTAAGAAATTATATATAGCCTTACATTAATGATATGTAGAACATATAAAAATATCATTTAATCTTATAATTAAACATGTTATGAAAAAAATTGAAATTAAGAATTGACATAAAATTTTTAAAAAAGGGTTTACTGTTTTAAAACGATTAAAAACAAAAATAGGAAAATATAATTGAAGGAAGGAGGGGGGAGGGGAGTACTTTATTTATTAAGTAAAAAATTAATTTATAAATACAGAATATTAATATCATATTTTAGACTATATTTTTTAAACATTTTCTTTCTTTTAAAATTGTGTCTGATCAAACACTATTACATGAAATGAAAGTATATGGCAATTTTTTGTGGTGTTTGTGGCAGCTAAATGGTTTTGATATAATTTAAATAGATTGAATTTAATATCATATTCTTATCACTTAACCTATTTGCATCAGCCTCTGATTTAATTAAATACGTATACGCCATGATAAGCTACTCATTAAGTAATAGGCGTTAATCGTCATTAGCAGTGATTTGAGGTATTTATCAATTTTGTTTGGTATACGATATGATGGATAATATTCCTTTTATCCATTATAACAATTTGAAAAGAAAAGAAAACATAGACACCTGTAATGTGTGTTGCACAGGAAAAAAACTATGTATTTTAGCCTCTCAATGGGACAAATTCTTTTTGTTTTGTTATCATATTTTTCTTTTTTCATCTTTTTATCGATCTAGGTTAGTATTAGTAAATTAAAAATATCACCACTACACCAAAAAATAACTCTTAGTATTAATAAATATATAAATATAAAGAGTGTTAAAGTCTTTACCGGCATTAATTAATTGATATTGAATCTAATATCGTTAAAGACTTTAGGGGTATTTACAAAGAGCTCTAATTATGCCACTAAAAATACATATTTAGCGGCAATTAAGTTGTTGTCATTAATTAAGTGCCACTAAAGATTATTTTTGATATAGTGAATATATATAAACGTATTCTCGAACTTGCTTTTAGATGATATATTTGTCTCCTTTAGTTTGGTGTGCACAAGTAAACACTTAAGCTGATATAAAGTTGAACAAATAGACACATGCATTTTACATGATGTCATATGTGGCAATTCGCATCCTACATGAGTATTATGTCATGTAGGACACATGTGTTAACTTTATACAAGTTTTAGTAGTTACTTGTGCACACCCAAATTTAGAATGCACATATATGTCAGATGAAATCAAATTCAAGTGCATGTTAATGCTTACACCTAAATTAATTTATACGAACAAAATATTAAAAACTTTAATTGTTGTTGATCACAAATTTTGAATCAAATTTTAAAAATATATCTTAAAATATTTGTTTGTTATGAAATTTGACAATCTAATCTTCAAATATTTTAAACATTCCAAAAATCAGCTAAGACCAATTTTTGAAATTAAAGAAATTTCACTTCCACACCTGCAAAACATCAATTTTTTTCCAAATAAATTGTATATCCTATTACAACTTAATAACTCAAATTTTCAAATTTCCGAAACTTAGAACCGAAGCTTCGAATATCATCAACTTATTTAGAATTAAGCTCTAAAACATAGACCACACAAGGTGGATATGACTTTAAATTCTTTTAATATAAAAAGCATAGTGCATCAATATTTTTTCAAGAGGATATATATGTGCTGTTTAAGTGACTCACCACAAATATCAAGAAAGTGATTTTTACAAGACCCACACCTGGAATATGAAAAGTTCAAATTCATCGTACTTTTAGAAAATCAAATCTATTAGGAGGGGACACGGTGGCACTATTTATATATTTATCCAGAAATAATTTATATCTAATTTTGGCTATTTCTTTAGTACAATTATTTTTGGCAAGTGGCAACTCTTTAACAAAAGCCAACTTGGCAAGTTGTTTGGCAAACTTCATTGCCTTAGATAGGGTCGCGTGCCGTGCACCACTTCTTATGCACCTTCGATTATACGCATCAACTTCAAGTGAAAAACGTATGGGATTTTGAGGCGAATGTGTATAATTAAATAAGATGGTATATATTAATGTAGTCAACGTAATTACATAATAGACGAATGAGAAATTAAACACAAATAAAAGTTTCAAAATTTAAATCGAAGATATCGCATTGGAACACTACTAGGAATTGAGGTGTGTTCAATTTGAACATTACTTAGCTCAAGTGTCTAAAAGGAATATCTTGATAAATTTAAAGGAATGAATAGATATTAAACTATAGATAGATGCATAAAATTTCACCGTATACTAAGAAAAATAAATTCTATAAATTGATTCGTAAAAAAATAGAACATAGAAAGTAGACAGAGAAGGTAGAATATTTATGTTCTGCGATAATTGAATTAATACAACAATGCCCTTTATATATGCAATTTTGTTATACAGAGTTGATCAACTTGTGATCATTGTGTCTTATTCGACTATTACTACGTACACAATATGTAATACATTCATATTCAAACACAAAGTCTTATGCTAACTAGTCGATTGAATCCTAATGTTAATTTAAAGTCTCCAACACTTTTCCTCAAGCTAGTGAGAGGAGGATCATCATCCATTCTTTAGTTTGCTTTGAAATTTTGGAACTGATCCTGAGATCAAATAAAACAAGTAATAATCTTACCTCTAGCCACCTTTTCTCTGAGAAAATGATAATACATTTCAACATGCTTTGTTCGGACATGTAGCATAGGATTCAGAGTCATGTATAGAGCACTGAGATTGCCACAAAATAGTATCAGAGTTGTGGACATTGATACACCAATATCTCTAAGAATATAGGTTATTCATGTGATGTTTTTTGCGGTCCAAGCCAATACCAAGTACTCAGGTTCAACACTTGGCCTTGCAACTGTCTACTGCTTCTTAGAGGTCCAAGAGATGCAATTATTGTTGGATATTTAGCAAGAATTAATGGGAAATGGAGGGAAGATGAAAAGAGAAATTTGAAAGATTCTCTTATGCTTTAGTAAAAGACATTTCTCCCTCATTAGTGGTGGAAAGAAAAATTGAAGTGCTTAAATAGAGAAACANTATGCAATTTTGTTATACAGAGTTGATCAACTTGTGATCATTGTGTCTTATTCGACTATTACTACGTACACAATATGTAATACATTCATATTCAAACACAAAGTCTTATGCTAACTAGTCGATTGAATCCTAATGTTAATTTAAAGTCTCCAACACTTTTCCTCAAGCTAGTGAGAGGAGGATCATCATCCATTCTTTAGTTTGCTTTGAAATTTTGGAACTGATCCTGAGATCAAATAAAACAAGTAATAATCTTACCTCTAGCTACCTTTTCTCTGAGAAAATGATAATACATTTCAACATGCTTTGTTCGGACATGTAGCATAGGATTCACAGTCATGTATAGAGCACTGAGATTGTCACGAAATAGTATCAGAGCTGTGGACATTGATACACCAATATCTCTAAGAATATAGGTTATTCATGTGATCTTTTTTGCGGTCCAAGCCAATACCATGTACTCAGGTTCAACACTTGGCCTTGCAACTGTCTACTTCTTCTTAGAGGTCCAAGAGATGCAGTTATTGTTGGATATTTAGCAAGAATTAATGGGAAATGGAGGGAAGATGAAAAGAGAAATTTGAAAGATTCTCTTATGCTTTAGTAAAAGACATTTCTCCCTCATTAGTGGTGGAAAGAAAAATTGAAGTGCTTAAATAGAGAAACACTTCTACTAGTGTTGTTAAAAGGGTTGGAAAGAGGGACCCCCCTCGCGTCATCGTTGCTCGCTCAGCTTCGGCTTCGGCTTTAAAAAATGATCGAGAGAATATTTTTTGGACAAAATTTATTTTAATTATTTATTTGATTATTTAATTAATTATTTAAATAATAAGCCGAAACGACCCGACCCAACTCGTATTCGCGTGTTAAAACGTCTTTCCCATTTTATTTGAATTTCTCACCGTTGGAGATGACTGTTATGAAAGGTTGTAACTTTCGGGAACAGTCATGACCATTTGAAAGGTTGCAAACTTTCATGAATGGTCGTGTGGTTTCAGAAAGGTTGCAGCCTTTCGAAACCAGTGCTTCTTGACTATAAATACATGTGAATCCTCAGACTTTTCACTTATGAAATTTCTGAACTCCTTCTTCTTCTGCAAAAATTCATTATTCGTGTAATTTACTACCATTGAGTGGCTCGCTGACACTGTTATTTTGGGTATCAATACACATGTGAATAAAATCGTTCTATCCTAGGAGGATATATTCCATTTCATACCTCGAATACTAGAGTGTAATAATTTTTTAAGGGGACACTATGCATTCAGTGGACTCAATTTTCTTTCCTTTCTATTTCATACGATTGTTACAGATTCTGGTATGTTTTAATAGTCATTACTTTCTATTAATTAATATTTGTTCTTCACTACGTGATTTAAACTTTGGAATTTAATGTTTCTGCAAAGTTTTGTTATCAATAATATTGATTTAAAATACAGATTGCATAACAATCTTAATGAAATTATTGTTTTATTTGTTAATATGTGTTTGTGGGTGGAGACAAAGACCTTCGTGGTTTTATACTCCTATTAAGTTTGCAATTCAACTATTGCTTACTGAATCATCGATTTTTGTTTACCAGAAATAGCAATTGACAGTGCTATGACTTCGGTGGTTGTTGCTGCACCAAGCAAATTTGTTGTACCACCAACAGAGAGATCAAAAAAATTCTCTACTGTGAATTTCAAAGGAAGACAGCAACATGCATTTTTCTGGCTTACCATTCTTGGTCTACGGAAATTTACCAATGAAGAAACTCCAATGCTTGTTGTTGATATGTCAGACAGAGAAAAATTCATGATTATTGAAGAATGGAAATATGCAGACTTCCTATATAAGGGCTACATTTTAAGTGCTTTAGAGGATGACTTATACAATAATTTCAGCGCATTAATAAATTCGAAAGAATTGTGGAATGCACTTGAGAAAAATATAAGACAGAAATGCATGCTTGAAGAAGTTTTTGGTCGCAAAGTTTTTAGACTATAAGTTAACAGATAGCAAAACTATTGGATCACAAGTGCAAGAATTTTAACTTATTTTCCATGATCTTATTGTTGAGGACATGGTAGTGAATGAAGCTTTCAAGTGGCTGCAATGATTGAGAAGTTACATCCTTTGTGGAATGACTTCAAGAATTATTTAAAGTAAAAACACAAGAAAATGAAGCTTGAAGATCTTGTGATTCGACTCAAGATTAAGAAAGATAACAAGATCTCTAAAAAGAAGTCTCGTGGGAGCTCGAAAATCATGAGAGTTAATATTGTTGAAGAAGCTCCCACCAAAGGCAAGAAAAGAACGAAGTCCAATGGACAGAAGTCAGCGCAGGCCAAAAAGAAATTCAAGGGCAACTGTTACAATTGTGGTAAGGTTGGTCACAAGTGTTCTGACTATCGTGCTCCAAGAAAGGGCAAGGACAAAGGCAAAAGTCAAGCGAACATAGTGGAGAAGATGGAAGACGCATATGACCTCTGTGCAATGATCACATAGTGAAACTTAGTTGGAAATTTTAAGGAGTGGTTTCTCGACTCAGGTGCCACTTGACATGTTTGCTCTTCAAGAGAAGTTTTTGCAACGTATACTCCTACTGAGTTCGATGAAGACCTGTTCATGGTGAACACAACAACAGCGAGGATTGCAGGAACTAGGAAAGTAATGTTGAATATGACATCATGCAAGGTGTTGACTTTGAACAACGTTGTGTACATTCCTACTATTATGAAGAATCTAGTTTATGTTGCACTGCTCATTAAAAAATATGTCCTAGTTAGTGACAAAGTTGTGATAAATAAGAATGAGATGTTCTTAAGAAAGGGCTACCTCACTGAGGACCTTTTCAAACTGAATGTAGTGGTTGTCGACAGTATTAATAAGAATTTTGCTTCTGTTTACTTATTGGAGTCAAATGATTTATGGCATGTCCATTTGGGACATGTAAATTATAACGCCTTGCGAAAATTGATTACTTTAGAAGTACTGCCTTAATTCAAGTGTGACAAATCGAAATGTGAAATTTGTGTTGAATCTAAGTTTGTTAAACATTCTTATAAGTCTGTTGACCTGAATTCAAATCATCTAGACTTAATTCACACAGATATACAAGTTATGAAGTCAATATCATCTTGCAGTGGGAAAAAGTATTTTATAACTTTAATTAACGATTGCACTCGATATTGTTATGTATATTTGCTTAATATTAAGGATGAAGCAATACAAGAATGAAGTGGAGAATTGTCACGCCCTGAGCCTACACCTTGGGTGGGACTGGCACTCAAGAACCGTTGTTGGCCCCAATCGAACCCTTGGCCTAGCTTACTACTCAGCGAAAGACTAACTCATGATAAAAGTACTTTAAAAAGTAAACTGAAAGCTCAATAGATAACTTAGAATGTTTTATAAATAAACATTCACTAGCCAAAGTGGCAACTCAAGCGTAACATCTCGCAATTTTAATAGCTAGGAAAAACTAAGTATTTGAAATAGTCATTTTTGGAAAGAATGAAAATTTGGAAATTTACTTAAGTTAGGAAAAATGTGAGTTTTTGGTCAACTTCAAACAGACATAACTCCGAGCTCAGGATGATTTAGGTGTACTTCTTGGTATGGTTGGAAAGCTCTTGGAGTGATCTTTCCAACGCTACCAAGATTACGCGAATACGAGTTTGTATCAGTGAGATACGCTCATTGGAAGTTGGGTTGTTCAACTAAGAAAATGTCCAATCCGGATTTTTAAAGGGTATTTCAGTCTTTTCCTTATCCAATTAATTAAATTCATTTTAGTGAATTAATTAAGGGTCTAAACTAAACTTGGTCAGTTTTACGCCTTTGGAAAAGAGTTAGGGTTTTAGAGAAGAGGAAAGAAGAGGAGAAAAAAGAATGAGAAGCAAGGGAATCGTCAAGTTCATCTAGTTTAGCTTGTGGATTTCGTCGGGGTGATCCCTACAAGGTATATGAGATCACATAGCATTGGGTTAGTTCACCCACGCGCCAATCATGATTTATTTCAACAAATTTAAGTTCTTGAAAGCTTAGAAATTGAGCTCTTGATGGGTTTATTGAAGTTCTATTAAATTATTGATTTGTAGAAATCGTTGAGGAGTTGTTTAATCCGAATCCGTGATTTTAGATTTGATTTTCAGTAGAATCTGATGTAGTTTGAACATTTAATCGATTCTAAGTGTTTGGGGAAAGAACCTATGAAGTTTAGAGGGTTTAAAGCTGGAAAACGAAGAAGAAATTTCGTCGATTGAAATCTGGACATGCCTCCGCGTCGTGGACCCACTCCCCAGAACTGAGAAAAATCATTTCGCATCGCGGAGCGGTCACAGATCGTTCTGCCTCAAAAGTTATTTTTGAAACCAACAATAAACTACGTCTCCGCTTCGCGGACCCACCCTCAAATATTGATTTTTTGGTCTTTTCTCATGTTTAGCTATCTAAAATCATTCCTAAATATCATAAGATATTTCCTTTCACAAATCTCAATCCTTGAATCCGTAATTCAATTCAAGGATCAGTTAAGAATCAAGTCAAGATCAGTTAAGAGTCAAGTTAAGAGAGGTTAAGAGTCAAGTCAAGGGAAGTGCATAAAGTTTTCAAAAGTCTTTCACAAATGTTTTAACTTTGTTGTAAGGCTTGAGATTTGAGTTCAGTAAAGAGTAAAATTGAAGTTCAGCTCTTCAAAAGTATATGGGGACTATGTATTCCCAGAGAGTTTAAAATGTTTTTACATTTAAACAAGAAAGTAAACCTCGATTTCCAAAGAGCCTTCGAGCTAGTTTTCAAAAAAGAGTAAATGCTTTCATAATTAAGCAAGAGGGGAAACTTTGATTTCAAAGATAGCCTTTGAGCTATATTTTTAAGCAATTATCTCAAATCACAGAAAGAAATATATTTTTAAACATAAAGAGCTAGTATCATATTTTGGGAGTAGTATTGAGCACCGATATGGGAGAGCATTCAGAGAACCCACAGCCCCCATAAACCATGTAACCATCATGGATAGAAAAGGGTCATACTTTTTAGATGAATCCTTTAATATTTTTAGCATAGACTAGTGGATACACTTAGTGAGTTAGGTCCTATACCCCCGGCAAGGTATATAATGGTCCTTGGCAGCATGAGGTAAAGTGTTGTATCATCACTATAGTGCTTAAGTGATGGTTGTCGGTTAGAGAAACTCTCACAACAATATTTTGTATTTTTATATACATCAGTTTATTTGTATTTCTACATACATCTCAGAGTTATACGTATCTTTGCATACACACAGAGTTGACATCATGTCTTGAACAGTTTTTCTTTCTATTGCACTTGTTTTCAAACTGCTTTATATTGAAATGAGTTTAGTTAAGTTTAGCCAGGTAAGTTCTTCAGTTCCTTTCAGATTCTTCAAGCTTAAGTTGTGTTTAGCATTCCAACTCACATACTCGTACATTCAATGTACTGATGCTAGTTGGCCTACATCGTCTTATGATGCAGACGCAGGTAACAAGGATCAGCATCCAACGCATCGTTGATCCAGTTGAGCCTCATCGTTGTTGGTGAGCCTCCTTGCATTTCGGAGGATCCCCCTTTTTATTAGTTTATCATCGTGGGCCTGTCCCGAGATCCATCTCAGTTGTTTTAGAGGCTTCATAGATAGTCAGTCAGATATTAGTTCATTCTTCATCATTTTGTTATTGGCTTATGTTCAGATTTGAGTTGCCATTTTGGCTAAGTTAAATGTTTATTTTTAAAACATTATAAGTTCAGTTTGAGACATATTGAGTTATCTTGTATTTGGATTCTCTTTCTTATGTCTAAGTCTTCTGTTGAGTGAGTAAGACAGGTCAAGGGTTCGCTTGGGGCCAGCAATGGTTCTCGAGTCCCAGTCTCTCCCAGGGTGTAGGCTCGGGGCGTGACAAACTTGGTACCATAGCACAAAGTTCAAGAGTTCTAGAGAGCCTATGAAGCCGTGTCTATAGAGTCTTAGTAATCGGTGTGAAGCACGCCACATCTATAATTAGGAGGCTGCAACATTTAGGAAAATTTCTTACCTTTTTCACACTCATTTCGTCGTTAGAGTTGATCTCTAAAAAGTTTCCCTCTAATTCGTGCTTGCGCGTGTCTTCAGATAATCATGCCTCCACGAAGAGTTGTCTGAGGTCGTCCTACTAGGAGAATTGTCGAGGAACAAGGGGTACCTAATGCACTAGAAGTGCAACCCCAAGGATAGGTCACTAATGCTGAATTTTGTAAAGCTATCCGGATGTTAAGTCAGGTTGTGACCCATCAAGATGGACAGAGAGATAATTGACCGGAAGTGGCTGATACTTTAAAGATCCATGCGTTTTTAAGGATGAACCCACCAAGCTTCACAGGTTCAAGTGTCACAGAGGATCCAGAGAACTTTGTTGAAGAGCTTCAGAAATATTTTGAGATTATGCATATTGTAGATGCTGAGAGGGTGGAATTAGTTGCATACCAAATGAAGGGTGTCTAGAGTCTGGTTCGACCAATGGAAAAAGAATAGGGCTGAGGATGCGCCAATAGTGAGTTAGGTTATGTTTGAGAGTGCTCTCATGGGACGCTTCTTTCCCCGTGAGTTGCGAGAGATAAAGATAAGAGAGTTTCTCACCCTTAATTCGGAGTCTATGAGTGTTCATGGGTACAGTCTGAAGTTCGCACAACTTTCCCACTATGCCCCGGAGATGGTTGCTGATATGAGGAGTAGGATTAGTTTATTTGTTGTTGGGTTGTCTCGCCAGTCATGCAAAGAAGGCAAGGCAGCGATGTTGATAGGAAATATGGACATAGCAAGGCTAATGATCCATGTGCAACAAGTTGAGGAGGATAAGCTGAAGGATAGAGAAGATTTTAAGAATAAGAGGGCTAAGACATCATGGAACGAGTTCAGGCAGCAAAAAAGTAGTGCAAACTGGTTTTCCTTCCAACAGAAACATAAGGTACCTGCCCCATCATCTGCTAGTGCACCTGCACCTAAGAACAAAAGTGAGTACAATAGTTAGAATTCCCAGAGTTTCAGAGCTAAATGTCACGTCCCGCCACATCACAGTTAAATTTGGCGTCCGGATAGGGGCGGAAGGGTCTAGAGTTGTGAAGAGGTTTCCGGAAGACTCTAGAACCCTTTAGATTATTCAAGAAGGCTAGAGAATTCCTTAGAATTCTCTAGAATAATTTAGATAGTTTCAAGAAAGCCTTGGAATTCTCTAGAGTGTGTAGAGAATTCTAGAAAGGGGCTTTTGTGTAAATATCTTAGGGACTTGTAAGTAATTTTTAATTGCACTTTAGTCCTTAGGAGTTAGTACAAATAGGGGGTGCCATTCATTTGCAAGGCATCCATCCAACCAAGAATACAAGCAAATAAGCAAGTTGTAAGCATTCTCCAAGCAACACAAAAGCCTTCTTCTAAATTCTCAAAGTCTTCCTTTTCATTCTCTTAGCGATCTTAGTTTCAAAAGAGCTTACTTGAGCTTACAAGATCGTGAAAGATTCGTGAATAAGTTGTCAAGTGCCGCACGGAGCATTAGTGAGACTCTAAGTCCGTGACAAAGTGGTATCAGAGCGAAGGTTTGATACTAAGGGAATGGCAACCGAAGGAGACGTGAACGCCGCTAGTATCACCAACGTCCGTCCGGATGGTGGAAAGAAGGCCCGAAAGGGTAAAAAGCACCAAAAGAGTCATGAAGAAATGTTGCTGGATCCTACACCAAGCGAGGCGATAACATCCCATCCACCTTCGACCACCGAAGCAAGTGACGATGAACGTGGCGAGGAGCCTATTGACGTCACCGCTGGAGAAGAATGGGTCGCAAGGGTTGAAGTGGCAAGGCAGGGCGTGGAGATATTAGGCCGGCGTTTGAACGTGGCTGATGGCAAGTTCAAGACTCTTGAAGACTTCACCCTTGAGGAGACCGAAAATATCCGCAAGGAGTTGGAGGGACGTCAGCGGGCCGAGTTTGAGATGAATGAGGCTATCACTTATTTGAAATGTTGGCTCATGGAGGCGTTGGGCACGATTGAGACCATGAAGGCCGAGATGAAAGCACTCAATGAAGGTGGGGCAGCTGGAGGATCATTGTCGCTTGACCGAGATAGGGAGGCCAGGGTCGAGGCTCCCAAGCCACCTATGTTCAAAGGCGTCCGTGACGCGCAAGAGGTGGGGAATTTCCTTTGGCATTTGGAGAATTACTTCAAGTGCAACGGGCTGAAGAGCGACGAGAGTAAGATCAACACCGCTGTGTTGTATCTTTCAGAGATGGCCATGTTATGGTGGAGGCACAAGGAGGCCGAGATAGGGAAGGGGACATGCACCATCAACACCTAGGAGCAATTCCGGGAGGAGCTCAAGAAAGCCTTCTTCCCTAACAACGTCATCTATGAGGCGAAGCGCAAATTTAGGGAGTTGAAGCAAACGGGCAACATCCGCGCATATGTGCATGAGTTCACTACCCTCACACTTCAAATTCCTAACCTCAGGGATGATGATATGTTTTTCCACTTCATGGATGGGCTACAAAATTGGGCCAGGACGGAGTTGGAACGTCGGCAAGTCAGGACCATAGATGAAGCCATCACGTAGGCCGAAGCTTTGACAGACTTCAGGTAGGAGAAGCCCGACAGAGCCAGAGGAGAAGAGATGAGAGGTAGTCATGACCATGGTGGGGGAGATCGTGGCAAAGGCGAGGAGCAGCGGCCACATCCTAAGAATCATGATACCTACAAGTCCGATGGCAAGAAGTCTGAACGTCATGGAAACACGGAGAGGAAGATAGAGGTTGCCAACAAAGGTAGCTGCTACATATGCGACGGGCCGCATGGTTATGCAAGGTGCCCTGAACTGAAGAGCCTTGGTGCCATCCTGCGAGAGCGGAAAGAAAAAGACGCTCATAAGCAAGGACAAGGCGAAGGGACGACGCAGTTGGGCTTGATAGGACTATGCGGAGCCATCACGAAGCAGCCAGAGAAGCCAAGAGGATACGGCGCGCAGTATGTCGACCNTTCACTGTCGCTCCTTTAGATCTCTTTGACATAATTCTTGGGCAGGAGTTCTTCCAGCAGTGCCACGCAGTGATCGACCCTTACCTCCAGCGACTTCTAGTCATGGAGCAAGGAGGATCATGTATGGTGCCCATGGTCAAGGTGCCGAAGACAGAAGGACAAGTCCGCCTAACGGCCATGCAGCTCGAGAAAAACCCTAAGAAGAAGGAGTCGACGCATACGACCACCATTGTGAGTTCGAAAGAAAATGGTGCAAAAGGGTCCCTGCCGCCACGCTCGAAGAAGGTTCCAAGAGGGAACAATGTTGTGATGCCAAAGAAGCTGCTGAGGCGCGCACATCCTAAGAAGCAGATGAGCCAGAAGACCGAGCTAGAAATGATATGGAAGATGTTGAAGGCGTTGTGCAAGGGCCTTAATCGAGTCAATGTACTATTGGTCACGCACGCACAAGGCTCGGATGACGATGTAGCGGCAATGCGACGTGGTCGTCGCATTAATAGGTGGGGGAGAGTGTCACGTCCCGCCACATCACAGTTAAATTTGGCGTCCGGATAGGGGCGGAAGGGTCTAGAGTTGTGGAGAGGTTTCCGGAAGACTCTAGAACCCTTTAGATTATTCAAGAAGGCTAGAGAATTCTAAGGAATTCTCTAGAATAATTTAGATAGTTTCAAGAAAGCCTTGGAATTCTCTAGAGTGTGTAGAGAATTCTAGAGAGGGGCTTTTGTGTTAATCTTAGGGACTTGTAAGTAATTTTTAATTGCACTTTAGTCCTTAGGAGTTAGTATAAATAGGGGGTGCCATTCATTTGCAAGGCATCCATCCAACCAAGAATCCAAGCAAATAAGCAAGTTGTAAGCATTCTCCAAGCAATACAAAAGCCTTCTTCCAAATTCTCAAAGTCTTCCTTTTCATTCTCTTAGCGATCTTAGTTTCAAAAGAGCTTACTTGAGCTTACAAGATCGTGAAAGATTCGTGAGTAAGTTGTCAAGTGCCGCACGGAGCATTAGTGAGACTCTAAGTCCGTGACATAAATTTGTATATTCTCAAGGCAGTATGGCACAAAGGGGTAGTAAGTCTCCTGCATGTGCTAAGTGTGGCAGAAACCACTCAAGTATTTGTCATAAGGGTTCTACTAGTTATTTCAAGTGTGGTCAAAACGGTCATTTTATGAGGGAGTGTCCTGAGAACATGCAAGGTAATGATAATAAGTACAATAGGGCCCAACTTTTTTCAGTTGCTCCACCAAATAGAGCTGTACCTCGAGGAGATACTTCAGGTACTGGCGGGGAAACAAATCGCTTATATGCTATCAATAGTCGCCAAAAGCAAGAGAATTCGCCAGATGTGGTCACTGGTATCATCCAAGTCTTTGACTTTACTATTTATGCTTTTCTAGACCCAAGGGTGAGTTTATCTTTTGTAACTCTTTATGTTGATTTGAATTTTGATGTTATTCTTGAGATACTTTGTGAACCCTTCAATGTTTCTACACATGTTGATGAGTCTATTCTAGCAAAGAGAGTCTATCGTGATTGTCCCTTTTCCGTCAATCACAAGAGTACCATGGCTGATTTAATTGAGTTAGGCATGGTAAATGTTGATGTCATTCTAGGTATGGACTGGCTTCATGCTTGTTATGCATCAATAGATTGTAGAACTCGAGTTGTCAAGTTTCAATTTCCAAATGAGCCAGTCTTAGAGTGGAAAAGCAGTTCAACAGTGCCTAAGGGTCATTTCATTTCGTACCTTAAGTCAAGGAAATTAGTTTCTAAGGGGTGTGTCTACCACTTAGTCCGAGTTAATGACTCTAGTGTTGAGATACCTCATATTCAGTCAGTTCCAGTAGTAGAAGAGTTTCCAGAAGTCTTTTCAAATGATCTACTCGGAGTCCCTCCTGAGAGAGATAGATTTCGGTATAGATATTCTTCCAGATACTCGTCCTATATCTATTTCGCCATATAGAATGGCACCAACAGAGTTGAAAGAGCTTAAAAGAGCAGTTGAAAGACCTTTTAGAGAAAGGGTTTATTCGACCAAGTGTCTCACCTTGGGGCACTCCGGTCTTATTTGTGAGAAAGAAAGATGGTTCCCTTAGGATGTGTATAGATTACCGCCAGTTAAACAAGGTTACCATCAAGAACAAGTATCATCTTCCAATAATTGATGATCTTTTCGATCAACTTCAAGGTGCTTCTTGTTTTTCGAAAATAGACCTCAGATTTGGCTACCATCAGTTGAAAGTAAGGGAATGTGACATTCCCAAGACAGCATTCAGGACCCATTATGGTCATTATGAGTTTCTGGTCATGTCGTTCGGTTTAACTAATGCACATGCAACGTTCATGGACCTTATAAATAGAGTTTTCAAAAACCTTATTTAGATATGTTTGTTATCATCTTCATTGATGGCATACTAATCTATTCAAGGAATGAAGAAGATCATGCTAGCCATCCTAGAATATTCTTCAGACTTTAAAAGATAGAGAATTGTACGCCAAGTTCTCTAAGTATAAGTTTTGACTTAAGCCTGTGGCATTCATAGGCCGCATTGTGTCTGGAGAGGGAATTAAAGTTGATACTCAGAAGATAGAGGCAGAGCAGAATTGGCCTAGACCCACATCTCCAACTGATATTAGGAGTTTCTTGGGTTTGACGGAATATTATAGAGGGTTTGTCGAGGGATTTTTATCTATTTCATCTCCTTTGACCAAGTTAACTCAAAAACAGTGAAGTTTCAATGGTATGAAGCTTGTGAGAAAATCTTTCAGGAATTGGAAAAAAAGTTGATTGTTGCCCAGTGTTGACCTTACCAGAAGGTACTCAAGGTTTTGTGGTATATTGTGTTACGTCTAGAGTTGGTTTGGGTTGTGTGTTAATGCAGAATGGCAGGGTTGTAACTTATGCCTCCAGACAGTTGAAAGTTCATGAGAAGAATTACCCAACCCATAACTTAGAGTTGGTTGTTGTAGTATTTGCTTGGAAAATATGGCGTCATTATCTTTATGGTGATCATGTGGATGTGTTCACCGATCACAAGAGTCTTCAGTATGTGTTTAGTCAGAAAGAGCATAGTCTCAGACAGAGGAGGTGGTCAGAATTACTCAAATATTTTCACATGAGTATTCTTTATCACCCAGGAAAGGCTAATGTTATTGATGATGCCTTGAGCAGGTTATCTATGGGTAGTACTGCCCATTTTGAAGAAAGTAAGAAAGAGTTAGCAAAAAGATGTGCATAGACTTGCACAATTAGGAGTTCGATTAATGGATTCCATAGAAGGAGGAATAGTGGTGATGAATGGGGCTGAATCATCATTAGTGTCAAAAGTAAAAGGAGAGCAAGACCAAGACCCTATCTTGCTTGAATTGAAGGCAAATATTCATAAGCAAAAAGTATTAGCTTTTGAACAAGGGGGAGATGGTGTGTTGAGACATCAAGGTAGGTTGTGTGTACCAATGGTGGATGGAACCTAAGAGAGTATCACGGAGGAAGCACATAGCTCCAGATATTCCATTCATCCGGGTTCCACCAAGATGTACCGTGGCTTGAAAGAAGTCTATTGGTGGAAAAGTATGAAGAAGAGATATCCACATCTCTTCGAACCCAGAGAAATTCTAGATCAAGGTACTAATCCTTTCTTAGTATTTATTTACAAGTTGGCATGTTGTTTTGCATTTGCTTGTGGGTGTTTGAACTGAGTGTTGCATGTTTCACCCTTAGCCTATTAAGAATAATCTCATTCGAGGATTAATGTTCTCAAGGGGGAGATATTGTAACATCTCGCAATTTGAAATAGCTAGGAAGAAGCTAAGAATTTGAAAAATGAAAATCTGGATATTTACTTTAAGTTAGGAAAAAGGTGAGTTTTTAGTCAATTTCAAAAGGACATAACTCCTAGCTTCGGATGATTTAGGTGTACTTATAGGTGTGGTTGGAAAGCTCTTGGAGCGATCTTTCCAACGCCGCAAAGATTGCGCAAATCCAAGTTTGTATGAGTGAGATACGCCCATTGGAAGTTGGGTTGTTAAAATAAGGAAATGTCCAATCCGGATTTTTGAAGGGTATTTCAGTCTTTTCTTTATCCAATTAATTAAATTCGTTTTAGTGAATTAATTAAGGGTCTAAACTGAACTTGGTCAGTTTTACACTTTTGTAAAAGAGTTACGGTTTTAGAGAAGAGGAAAGAAGAGGAGAAAAGAGAAGGAGAAGCAAGGAGATTGTCAAGTTTGTCGAGTTTAGCTTATGGATTTCGTCGGGGGTGATCCCTACAAGGTATGTGAGATCACATAATGTTGGGTTAGTTCACCCACGTGCCAAGCATGATTTATTACATCGAATTAAGTTCTTGAAAGCCTAGAAATTGAGTTCTTGATGGGTTTGTTGAAGTTCTATTAAATTGTTGAAATTGTTGAGGAGTTGTTTGATCCGAATCTGTGATTTTAGGTTTGATTTTGAGTAGAATCTGATGTACTTTGAACATTCTGATGTACTTTGAACATTTAATCGATTCTAAGTGTTTGGGGAAAGAACCCATGGAGTTTAGAGGGTGGGTTTAGAGCTGGAAAACGAAGAACAAATTTTGTCGGTCAAAATATGGACATGCCTCCACGTCGCGGACCCACTCCCCAGTACTGAGAAAAATCGTTTTGCAGAGCGGAGCGGTCACGGACCGTTCTGCCTCAAAAGTTATTTTCGAAACCAAAAATTAAATATGTCTCCGAGTCGCGGACCCACCCTCAAATATTATTTTTTAGTTTTTTGTTATGTTTAGCTATCTAAAATCATTCGTAAACATCATGTGATCTATCCTATCACAAATCTCAATCCTTGAATCCATAATTCAATCCAAGGATCAGTTAAGAGTCAAGTCAAGACCAGTTAAGAGTCAAGTCAAGACCAGTTAAGAGTCAAGTCAAGATCAGTAAAGAGTCAAGTCAAGAGAAGTTAAGAGTCAAGTCAAGAGAAGTGCATAAAGTTTTCAAAAGTCTTTTACAAATGTTTTAACTTTGTTGTAAGGCTTGAGTTTTGAGTTCAGTAAAGAGTAAAATTGAAGTTCACTTCTTCAAAAGTATATGGGGACTATGTATTACCAGAGAGTTTAAAATGTTTTCAAATTTAAACAAGAAAGTAAACCTCAATTTCGAAAGAGCCTTCGTGCTAGTTTTCAGAAAAGAGTAAATGCTTTCATAATTAAGCAAGAGGGAAACTTTGATTTCCAATATAGTTTTTGAGCTAAGTTTTTGAGCAATTATCTCAAATCACAGAAATAAATATGTTTTTAAACATAAAGAGCTAGTATCATATTTTGGGAGTAGTATTGAGCACCGATATGGGGGAGCGTTCAGAGAACCCAATGCCCCCATAAACCATGTAGCCATCATGGGTAGAAAAGGGTCATACTTTTTAGATGAATCCTTTAATGATTTTTAGCAAAGAGTAGTGGATCCATTTAGTGAGTTAGGTCTTATACCCCCGGCAAGGTATATGATAGTCCTTGGCAGCGTGAGGTAAAGTGTTGTATCATCACTATAGCTCGTAAGTGATGGTTGTCGGTTAGAGAAAATCCCACAACAGTATTTTGTATTTTTATATACATCAGTTTATTTGTATTTTTACATACATCTTAGAGTTATACGTATCTTTGCATACACAGAGAGTTGACATCATGTTTTAAACAGTTTTTCTTTATATTGCACTTGTTTTTAAACTGCTTTATATTGAAATGAGTTCAGTTATGTTGAGTTGTGTTAAGCCAGGTAAGTTCTTCAGTTCCTTTCAGATTATTTTCAAGCTTAAGTTGTGTTTAGCATTCCAACTCACATACTAGTACATTCAATGTACTGATGCCAGTTGGCCTGCATCGTCTTATGATGCAGACGCAGGTAACCAATATCAGGATCCAGCTTATCGTTAATCTAGTTGAGCTTCAGAGTTGTTGGTGAGCCTCCTTGCATTCCGGAGGATCCCTCTTTTTATTACTTTATCATTTTAGTTCATTAGAATGTCGTGGGCCTGTCCCGACATCCATCTCAGTTGTTTTAGAGGCTTCATAAATAGTCAGTCAGATGTTAGTTCATTCGTCATCATTTTGTTATTGGTTTATGTTCAAATTTGAGTTGCCATATTTGCTAAGTTAAATGTTTATTCTTAAAACATTATAAGTTCAGTTTGAGACATATTGTGTTATCTTGTATTTGGATTCTCTTTCTTATGTCTAAGTCTTCCGCTGAGTGGGTAAGTCAGGCCAAGGGTTTGCTTGGGGCCAGCAATGGTTCTCGAGTACCAGTCTTGCCTAGGGTGTAGGCTCGGGGCGTGACATCAAGTCTCAACATAACTGAATGAAAATGGAAAGACTCATGAACTAACAATAACTAACTATCTATGAAGCCTCTAACAACTGAGATGGATATCGAGACAAGACCNATAATTCAATCCAAGGATCAGTTAAGAGTCAAGTCAAGACCAGTTAAGAGTCAAGTCAAGACCAGTTAAGAGTCAAGTCAAGATCAGTAAAGAGTCAAGTCAAGAGAAGTTAAGAGTCAAGTCAAGAGAAGTGCATAAAGTTTTCAAAAGTCTTTTACAAGTGTTTTAACTTTGTTGTAAGGCTTGAGTTTTGAGTTCAGTAAAGAGTAAAATTGAAGTTTACTTCTTCAAAAGTATATAGGGACTATGTATTCCCAGAGAGTTTAAATGTTTTCAAATTTAAACAAGAAAGTAAACCTCGATTTCCAAAAAGCCTTCGGGCTAGTTTTCAGAAAAGAGTAAATGCTTTCATAATTAAGCAAGAGGGAAACTTTGATTTCCAATATAGCCTTTGAGCTAAGTTTTTGAGCAATTATCTCAAATCACATAAAGAAATATGTTTTTAAACATAAAGAGCTAGTATCATATTTTGGGAGTAGTATTGAGCACCGATATGGGGGAGCGTTCAGAAAACCCAATGCCCCCATAAACCATGTAGCCATCATGGGTAGAAAAGGGTCATACTTTTTAGATGAATCCTTTAATGATTTTTAGCATAGAGTAGTGGATCCACTTAGTGAGTTAGGTCCTATACCCCCGGCAAGGTATATAATGGTCCTTGGCAGCGTGAGGTAAAGTTGGCCTGCATCGTCTGGATCAACGATGCGTTGGATGCTGATCCTAGTTACCTGTATCTGCATCATAAAAGATGCAGGCCAAATGGCATCAATATATTGAATGTACGAGCATGCGAGGGGAATTCTCAAACAAGACGTAAGCTTGAAAGGAACTGAATAAACATACCTGGTCTCAACTCGTTTTAATATAAAACAATAATATAAATGCAGTATAAAGAAAAGCTTTAAAATATGTGTATAACAACTCTGTGTATTGAAGAATACAATAGTAACTCAGTTTGTATGCAAGGATATAATATAAACTCTGTGTGTATATGAAAATACAAAATAACTCTATGTATATAAGAATACCAAAATATGTCTATGGGAGTTTCTCTAACTGACAACCATCACTATGAGCTATGTGATGATACATCATTTTGCCTCACGCGGCTAGGGTCGTCCTATAGCTTGTTGGGGGTATAGAACCTAACTACTAAGTGAATTCACTAGTCTATGCTAAAAGCACTAAGAAATCATCTAAAAAGTATGACCCTTTTCTACCCATGTTGGCCACACGGTTTATGGAGACTTTGAATTATCTGAACTCAACTTGTCCCCAAATCGGTGATCAATACTACTCCCAAAATGTAACTAGCTCATGTGTTTAAAAACATAACTCTTTCTCTGGTTTGAGATAATTACTCAAAAACTAGCTCAAAGGCTCTCTTGGAAATCGGTGTTTCCTCTCTTGCTTAAATGTGAAAACATTTACTCTTTCGGAATACATAGTTCCCATATACTCTTTTGAAGAAAATGAACTTCATTCATTACTCTTTAGTTAACTCAAAACTCAAGTCTTAAAACAAGTTTAAAGCATTTGCAAAAGACTTCTTGAAAAGACTCTAAGAACTTCTCTAAACTTGGCTCTTAACTTTCCTTGAATTTGAATTTATGGATTCAAGGTTATGATTCATGTTTATGGATGATCTCATAATTTTTAGATGTACCTTAGAGTGTAGAAATCAACTAGAAAACATGGGTGCGATTCAAGGGAACTCAAACGGAAAGAAGTGGGAAAGGGTAGAGGACCTGGCGACCCTAGCGTACTGAGTGGCGCAGGGCGCCATACCTTGAACTGTAGAGTCTGGGTTGGGGCGCACTGAATGGCGCGGCGGCCCAGAGCCCAAACTACAGACACCTTATGCTGGTGCGCCAGCCCCTGCCTAGAAAACCCACGAATTTTCTTATTCGTTTTTCGACCCAAAAGCGTCTAGATTTGATTGGTTTCTTCCCCAAACACTTAGACTCGAATACCCAACCAAAGTATACAAAAATCTACTCAAAAACAACCTCAAATCTTATGAAATTTACTCAATAACTCCTCAAAACTTCAACAATCAAGATTCCAATAGAAACTTCAACAAAATCCATCAAGAACTCAATTACTCTACTATCAGGAATGTAAATACGCTGAATTAAATCATGATTGGCGCTTGGGTGAACGAACCCAATGTTATGTGATCTCACATACCTCGTAGGGATTAACACTTGGTGAAATCTGCAAGCGAAACTCAAGAACGCGACGAACCTTGGCATTTCTCCTCTTTTCTCTTCTCTCAAAGCCCTAACATAATTTTGCAAAGTGTAAACTAAACCAAATCAGTTTAGACCCCAATTAAATTACTAAAACGAATTAAACCAATTGAGTAGGGAAAAGACCAAAATACCCCTCTTAAATTCGGGTAACTTTCCTTAACTGGACAACCCGACTATGAACAGGCATATCTCCCAAGAGCTCGAAAATTAGCAAACTCAGTGGCGTTGGAAATATAATTCAAAGACCTTTCATTTGATATCATATGGCACATATAAATCATTTTGTACTAAGAGTTATGGTCGTTTATCATTTTGTACTAAGAGTTATGGTCGTTTGAAGTTGACCAAAAACTCATACTTAACATAACTTGCCAATATTTCCAAATTTAATCTTTCAAAAAAAAATAGTTTCTTTCTAATTCTAGTTCTTTCAAATAGAGGGGTGTTACAAGAANAGATAATTCAAAGACCTTTCATTTGATATCATATGGCACATATAAATCATTTTGTACTAAGAGTTATGGTCGTTTGAAGTTGACCAAAAACTCATACTTAACATAACTTGCCAATATTTCCAAATTTAATCTTTCAAAAAAAAATAGTTTCTTTCTAATTCTAGTTCTTTCAAATAGAGAGGTGTTACAAGAATCAATTAAATCGAGAGATAAAATTGATTCGGAGTGATAGGGGTGGAGAATACGAATCTCTTTTTGCAGAGATATGTTTGGAATATGGTATTATTCATGAAACTACTACACCCTACACACCACAATCAAATGGGATGGTGGAACATAAAAACAAAACCTTAAAGGAAATGATGAATGTCTTGTTAATCAGTTATGGTTCACCGCAAAGTTTGTGGGGGGAAGTTATCCTTACAGCTAACCAAATACTCAATAGGGTACCCCATAGCAAAACGAAATCTATCCCATAGAAGTAATGGAAAGAACATAAACTCAACTTGAAATATTACAAAGTGTGGGGGGTGTTTAGCCAAGGTACAAGTTCCTTTACCCAAGAGGGTTAAAATTTGACCTAAAACAGTGGACTGTGTATTTATTAGATATATTGTGAACAGTAAGGCCTGTCGGTTTTTTGTTCACAAATATGATAATTCGAAATTCATGTTAATACGGTAATTGAGTCAGATAATGTTGAGTTCTTTAAACACATTTATCTATACAAAACTGAATATGAGTTAACAAGTGAAAGATCTAAAAGACCACGGAAAGAATCAACGTAATATACACCATCTAACGAGGATCCTAGGCGTAGTAATATGATTAAAAGGTATTCTTGTGTGGACAATATTAACCGTCACTCTATCCCCAATATATCACCATCCATCATCACTTACCACTATGGGTGAGTGTTCGGTTCTTCGGTTCGGTTTATCAAACTTCGATTTAATTCTTCGATTTTTTATTTTAGAAAAGTGTGCACCATTTACCAAACCAAACTAATTTGGTTCAGTTCAATTCAATTTTTTCTACTTTGATTTGGTTCGGCGTTTTTAAAATAGTTTTTCAGCGTGAATGAAAAATAAAATAAAGATTTAATCGAAGTATAAGACACTTAAAAATTTAAAACTATATATGTTAACGGACGATGTGTCTCGCCATGAAACACTTCTTGTGCTAACTAAAAGACTATATTTGTCTTTGTAAAGAACATTGTGCCTCCAACTTCTTCTCGAGAGAAACAAGGCAAAGATGGGTTCCTTTACATGACGTACATGGATAAAAATAAGTTTGGGTTCTTCTTGAAAATTAATATTTAAAGTTAACTATTGATTTATAAATTTGTTGCTACTTTGATTNACACCGAAGTTCTGAGACCCTTACACCGAACCAAAATAATCAAACTTTTGAATAACATCGACATCGAATCGAAAAATTGAAGAACCGGATTAGTTCGGTTCGATTTTTCGATATTAATGTCCACCCCAACTAACCACATATTCCATTACCACCACCATCGCCATCACCATTGTAAACCACCATACCATTATCTACCACTAACCACCTCTGCTATCATAACCACCACTATTGCTAACCGTTATCGTTCTACTACCACACTTGCATCATACATTATTATAATTATATCCATTGAAATCACCAGCCTCATCTCTATAGCAACCGCCACCTACACTATCACTATCAACAACTACGTCTACTATAGCTAATTTCCCAACAAATTTCGTTATCATAACTACCACCATACATTCTTCGATCGCCACCTTCATCATATCAATCACTATCACCACTGTAATCAATATCTACTACCAACCACCTCCATCATCATAACTAGTACCGCCGCCAACTACCACAAATATGTCATCAACCACCATCATCAACACCGCCAACAACCAACATCAACCAACACCACTACCAATCGTCACCACAACACCAGCCACCTCCAACATAAAAACTATCACCACCATCATTACTTATCCCTAACAATAACTATTACCATTTCCACAAATATTTAGTTAATTTTTATTTGAATTATATAGTTATTATGTACATTCAAATATTGAAAAACAAATAATCTTAATCATTTTGTGTTTAGATCTAGAGACAACATCTAATCATTCAAATGTTCATTTAGAGTCAAATGTCTAAATCTTAATTAAAACAACTGAAGCCTAATACTTATATAATTTATTTCACCTTCTACCCCACATAAAATTATACATAAATTTTTCCATAGGTTATGTGAATATTAAATTACGTAGAATTACTAAATCACAATCAAACATCATATAAAATTAATACTTGAATAACTTTAATTTTATATAACATTTGAAACCTACCAACCAAACATTGTATAAAATTAATATATATAAATAACTTTTATTCTATTCATAAATCATCAAATAATATATAAAACTAATACACAAATAATTTAAGAGAAAAATTCAGAAATAGCAAACGTAATAGACATATAAGGCTCTAAAACTATAGTTTCAATAATTGTGTTCCATAACTATAGTTCCTTTGCTATGGAGGTTGTGATTCATATAATTCTGTACGTTTGTATATTTCGCTTGCGAATATACAAATAGGGTAAGTATATACAAATTATGTATTTATATATTTAGGAATTTTTTAGAACTCCGTTTGTATATTTCTCTTGTCAATATACAAACATGGTTATGAATTTTTCATGAATCGTGTACAAATAGTTATGGTAAGCATATACAAAATTCTGGATTTATACATTCAAGAACTGAATTATACAAATTGTGGATTTATACAAATCATACTTATTATACAAATCAAGTGAATAACAAAATTAGGAAACCTGTAGCCGCGAATTATAATTTTCTTAAACTCTAGTTATAATTTCTAATATAGGCTAAATATTTGTTATTCTGCATAATTTTTCCATAATTTAACCTCAAATAGGCCGATTTGGAGAACTACTATTCACATCTCTATAAATAGAGTATAGAAAGTAATATAGAAGGAGATTGGAGTGAACATTCTCTATTTTACTCTCTACACATTGAAAATAAAGAATAAAATAGAAATAGGTCGGAAATGTTGTTAGACATGCATAGATTGGGTATCATCACGCAACACTAAGGAGCGTGTAAATTAAAGAGCTAACCAATAATCTATAGAGCAATGGATAAGAATCTACTAATTTTGTTCCACATACGATCCTTGTCATAAATGATAAAACTACAATCTACAAATCCCAATTCCCCACATACAGCAAAAGATGAGATGGAAGGAGTATTGATATTTTTGATTTAATATTTCCTATGATACGTGTAAGACCATGAAATTTATAATATAATATACATTTTTAATTTAAAATAATAAATTTTCATTTTATTTTTTAATTTTGTGTACAATTAAACCTCTTTCTCAAATTATATGACTTACTTTTCTTTACCGTCAGTCTAAAAAAAAAGTCATATTTCTATATTTAATAGCAATTCAACTTTTAAATGTTAGTTTTAGCTAAATGAAATACTTTATAGCCATATGAATATATATTTCACAAATTTCAAAAATTTTATTTAAACATAATGTCAAATTAAACTCTGTCACATAAATTCACGTTTAGAAATAAAATACTTAATTTTGTTATTCAGAGAAACTATATTGTTAAACTTAGAGCTAGCACATAAACTCAACCACTCAGGCCTGATTTCTCTCTCTAACTACTCTCTTTTTTTCAGAGTCATGGGTGCTAATGCTTCTTCTTCCATTGACTCAACACAAAATGGATTAAGCAATCCATTATCAAAATCAAAAAAACTCGAAGATATACCTGAGGCCTGCGTTGCTCTAGTATTATCTTATTTAAACCCGCCAGAAATCTGCATGATGGCCCGAATTAATCGGGCCTTTCATGCAGCTTCTTCGGCGGACTTTATCTGGGAATCCAAATTGCCATCTAACTATATGTATATTCTTGAGGAATTACTTGGCCTGAGTGTGACCGGGATGCGCAAAAAGGATATTTTTGCTAAGCTTTCCCGGCCCAATTCTTTTAAGGGTGGTGCAAAGGTTAGTTTGAAATTTTCTTATTTGATAAATTTTTAGATATAAATATACTATTCGAGAAAAAAGTTACTGAGTTTGTCTCAACTCAAGAAAATTTGGATGATTATAGGAAATATGGATCGATAGGAATAATGGAGGAGTTTGCTTGGCAATTTGTTCAAAGGGAATGAGGATTACTGGTATTGATGATCGGAGATATTGGAATTATATTTCCACCGATGAATCAAGGTGGGTTATATTATTACTATATATACTAGTCTCACTCCATCTAAAAGAAACTAGATAGATAAATAAAAAGATAGTATCCTATTTTGTGTTTTTGTTGAGATTTTAATTCGAATTCTCTATAAAAATTTGGCGTAAAAAACTTCTGAAAATTATTAGTAGTCATAATTATCCAATCTGGTTATTAGCTTTTACATGACCTCCTCATCATCTTATCTAAAGAGAGTAAAATATAATCTCGTGAATATTTTCATGTTATGTTTTCTAAATTAATTTATTTTTACTTTTTAAATATTATTAAATTTTTTTATTCTTTTTGCGGTTAAAATTAGTAAAAAAAAATTGCAGGAGCTCCACTTTTTTGGAAAGATAAATATAAATAGTGCTAAATATAATGAAATTTTAGCCAATTATTTTTGCCATTGCCTGAAAGGAAAAAGTATCTTATCAAAGTAGATAGTCATTTCATTTAAATATGATATATAAGATTTATGTGTTAAGAAAGAACAAAGAACAAACACTAGCCAAATATCTTTCTTTTTTCATATATAAAATCCNAAACCCCCCCCCCCCCCCCCCCCGCACCAAATAGTTGAAATAAATAATTATTGGATCTAATTAATCATTTACACAATTGCAATGTTATTATTACGTTTAAAACAAATAGTAATCATAACTAAAGAGAAGAAAAAATACACAGTTAATAAGTCATTATTATTAACAAAACTATTTTTATTTGACTAAAAATGATGGAGATCGAGCCAAGTGTTATTATCTAACTCATTTTATTTAGAGTAACGTGTAATAGGTCACGTATACATGCTCCCTTTTTTTTATGAACAAAAAAGTGACACTTTAATAAAGGAGAAAAGGCAATAGATAATAATAACACAACTAGGTCTTTTTTTTTTGAGGTGCAGTTTGTTTCAATAAAGAAATAAGTTTTAAAGGTTCCTTAACAGGAAAGAAGCATATAATTGGGATTTAAAAGTCAAACTAAGGATATTTTTGTTTTATTTTCAATAGTTTATCGGCATTGTGTATATAAAAAGAAAATTAAAATTTATTAGCTAAATATGTCATATAGCATTTGTATTGCTATATGAAGTTATGAACTAAAACAATAAAATAATTATTACTACAAACAAAGCACCGGTAATAAGCAAGAGTTAATTAATATAAACAATATCTATTTCAATTTTATATTACACTTTGTTTTTCACTTAATCGTCCTAATTGTTTTAACACTACACTATTAAATTATCTTATATACACGAGACTCTATCCTCCACCCACTTGCTGGTGAGGGTTCGATTCCCCATCTTATAATTCACGATAAGCTGATTGATTGGTCCCAATTTTCTTATTATTTGCTTATAGGTTCCAAACTGTGGCATATCTTCAACAAATGTGGTGGCTTGAAGTTGATGGAGACCTTGAGTTCCAATTCCCAGTAGGGACATATAGTCTATTCTTTAGACTTCAGCTTGGTAGGGTCACAAAGAGGCTAGGACGTCGAGTCTGTAACTCAGACCACGTTCATGGTTGGGACATAAAACCAGCACAATTTCAATTAACAACATCAAATGATGAACGTGCCATATCGCGTTGTTATTTGGACAATGTAGGTACATGGATACATCATCATGTGGGAGATTTTGTAGTTGAGGATCCCACGATCATGACGAAAATAAGATTTTCATTGACACAAATAGATTGTACACATACTAAAGGTGGCCTATGTGTAGATTCTGTTTTAGTTTGTCCAATTAGTTTAGCAGAAGTGTTGAGGTCTTCTGATAGTTTGATAGTCACCAAATGATCATATAATGTTTGGGCCTATAGAGTAGAGAAATCAGTATGTATAGTTTGTTTTTAGTAATATGTTGTTTGGTGTCTATAGTTTCTTGTATATATATTGATTTTATGTTTTTCATTCTTATTGCAATTTTTGGATCTTAGAGGAATGTATGTACATGATTATTGAATTTTCATATTATTTTTTTTGGTTGTTCAAGAATCAAGATGATTGAAACACTCAATTAACTTTGGATAAGATCATTGACTGAAATGATTGAATTGACTAATTCAATTCTCAACTCAAACAATGTTTATATTTGTAGTGATGAATTTTGATAAGTTATGTAATGTCAAGAAAAAGGCAACATTAACACTCAAAAGGACAGAGTCCGGAGTCAAAAGGGTAGAAAAAATTGAGTAAAATTTTCAATAAACGGTTGATGGTGTAAATTGTATGTACAAGGCTCACATTGACATGAGCCTTCCCTTTGAAACAAAAAATAGCGGACTTTAAAATAAAAAATTAATATTCCTTCTTTATTATTTATTCAATCGTTTTGTTGTTGCATTTTCATGTTTTTTTTTTCTATTTTCACTATTTATATGTAAATAAAAATGTAAGTGATGCGGTCAAGTTTAATAAAAAAAAAAATTAATAAATAAATTGATAATATTGTGGACAAAATATAGGAATATGAAAAAAAAATATAAAGGACATAAATTTAACTCTCGTTTGGTCATAAATTTAAAATTGTAACTTGAAAATTTGAAATTTTAAGACTTAAAGTAATGTTTAACATGCATTTTTTACTTGAAAAAATATTTAATTTTTTCTTAGTAAAAGTGAAGTTTCTCTCAAAAATAAATTTGAAAATCATATTTTAAGAATCTAATCAAATATCATATATATATATAAAGTTAAAAAATTTAAAATCTAATCCAAAATCTTTAATCAAACCTAGCTTAGATAACTATTTGTACAAATCACCACAAAAACCTCAATTTGTACAATAAAACTTTGGAAAAATTATATAACTAAGCAGGGCCGACTCTTGCCTTTGTAAAATAAGGCTTATGTCTTAGGCCCCCAAATTTTTGGGGGCCCCAAATATTATCAAGAACAAATTATGTGTTAAATTTTTATAGAAAAATTGATTAATTATGATAAAAAAATATATATATTATTTTACCCACTTTAACATCTTTTATACTTTGTTAAAAATAAGAATTAACAGTGAAAAGTGTTGAACAAAGTAAATTACAAATTCTTTTTTATTTCTTTTTAAATTTTAGTTTCAAACACTACAACAAGCATATTAAAAATTGAGTCATCAACTTCTTGAATCAGATTCTATGGCTTTAACTCTTATCTTTATTTAATATTTGTCAACTTATTACTTATAAAATTATGTCAACAATTCATATAATAATTGCTTCACTGAAAGAATGTTTATTATAGATAATAGTTATTGTTTAAGAAAATGGTTATGGTCAAGTCCCATCATTTTGTATATATTGTGTAGAATCCCAATTTTTCTTTTATACAAACCTACACACTACCTCTCTCTCTTCCATACGCACTAATTTATCTCCTTAATTCTATCAACCCATCATAAATCTCTCAATTCCCCATAAATCTCTCAATCGAATCAAATCCAGATTTTGAATAATTTGAATCAACCCTCATAATGTTCAAATTTGATCCCAGGTATCTTTCATTTTTTTTACTTCCATCATTTTTTAATTTTTTGTTGTTTGTATAATTTTTTTGTTTTCCCCAATTTTTTCATAATTCTACAACCAAAATTGCGATTCGTTCGCTATAGTAATCACAACCATTCAAATGGAAGTTCATCTTTTTCGATGGGATTACCTAAAATTTGGAAGGAATTGCAGGTTTCATTGTCAAAATCTAAAGGTGTTGATTCAAATATAGGAGAGAAGGAGACTAGATTTAAGTTTCGCAATGATGACCCCATAGGATGCAACAAATTTGTGTTTATAACTACAAAGAAAAAAAGAAGAGAAAAAAAAAGAGTTAATGATTCTGACTTGATTATTCCTGGAAAACAAAAAGGTATAAGAAACATCTTCTAAAAGATAAAGATTTTGAGGTATAGCCTTGTTTTAATTATTATTTTTCAATTTGTATATGCATGATTTAAGTTGTATATGAGATAATAAATTGGTTGTACTTTTAGTTAATTGTATATGCTACATAATTAATAACAAATGAGAGGATGAAGATGTTGAGGTATTTTTGTTGTTTCCTTTTACGTTATTTGTATATGTATATTTAAATTCAATAGGTTGTTTGTATAAAAGCATTTAATGTATTGTATTATATGCCTTAGTTGTACATATTACAAAATTTCAAGATACAAATGTATATGTCACACCCCAAACTCAGAGAGGCACGATTGGCACCCGGTGTCTCACTTAACTGAGCAAATGGCTGAAACCCAACCAAGTACTACCATGTGACAAGTCAAGGCCGATGAGGCCCGAACAACATCTAGCGTTCATAATCTAAAAGCAAAAAGAAATAAAATAACAGATAGACAAGGTCGCTGGAAAAATAATACATGAAAGCCATCACAATACACACAATATATACATAAGGCCTACAAGGCCAAAAACATAAGAGGAACACAACTAACCGTCCAGCCGATAAAGCCAACCCAAACCCACAACTTACCACTACAATCTACAAACCTCTATAAGTAAGATAGTAGTCATAGGATCGGGACAGGGCCCCGACCTACCCTTCAATACTACATAAACCCAAAACCAAAACCTGGTAACTCCGAAGGAAGTGGAGCTTACCAACAAAGCTGAGCTCCAACCAACTAGCGAAGGTCCGGATCTACCCATCGGTTAGTACCTGCAGGCATAAATGCAGTGCCTCAGGCTTGGGGCATAAGTACAAAATAATATACAGAATATGCAAGGCAATAAAATAGTAGAACAGTATAACTAAATCGAGAAAATGAATTCCATTCCACCAATAAGTCACAGCCAACCTCCCTACTCATGATTTATTTCATATCACCACAACGGCAACAACTTACCAAGCTTCAAGTGTCCTGTACTTGGTTAACCATAACTCAGTCCACCCCATATATAAGTATGAAATGCAATGCATTGTGGTGTAGGCGAACACCCCGCTCCATAGCCTAAAAGACAAGGCAATAACTATGCATGTGGTGTAGGCGAACACCTCGATCCTAGCCTCAATGGTGTGAATGCATGTTGTGTAGGTGTACACTCCGATTCCCAACCTTAATGGCATGAATGCATATGGTGTAGGCGTACACCCTGGTCCCTAGCCTTAAAGGCATGAAACGTATGTCTAAGATAACTTCATGTCAATATCCAAAGTTATAACGACTCAAATGAAGTAGAGCAAATATTAGTCCCCATGGAAGCTCGTGGTGATTCTACAACTCACCATTCAATTGATCTCTTCAAATAAGGGATTGTTTCAATAACTATTTATTACCAACAACCATAAACATGTAGCATTTTTATAGGTAAGAGCTACCACACATTAGAATTTCCCATTAATAATTTATGTTGAGGATAGAAAGGAAACAAATGATACAACATACAAATAGTTGTAGTACTACATTGTTTTGTTCTATATTCAATTTGAAGGCAACTCCTAAAAAGTTAGTTTCCATTTATTCCACTGACTTAACACATCATATATGTACTCCAAATATCGTAATATAACCACAACGCAACAATCAATTCGGACATCACAAGAATTTGATCCTTTTGATAATATATACAACCTTCTACAACAAAAAGGGAGAAGAACTTCAGGTCTACAAGGTGTAAACAGTAGCAAATAGCAGCTGTAAATTGCTATAGAAAACTGAAAGTGAAGAAGAAGGCTTAAGTTTTGTTGAGATCAATTTTTTTCACTAGATGTTTCATTACATATGGTGTATTTATAGATAAAGTGTGAGAATTACAACCACATAATAAGCAAAATATCTCACACCAAACTATGTACTTATGTGGCTCACTAACCACTACTCATTTTAAATCAAGACTAACATATCTACTACAAAATATCTCCAACCTGGGAGTTTCTAGACAAATCTTACTTTTCTAACATATCTAATACAAAATATCTCCCATCTAGGAGTTTCTAGACAAACTTACTTTTCTAACATATCTAATACAAAATATCTCCAATCTAGGAGTTTCTAGACAAATCTTAATTTTCTAACACTCCTCCTTAAGATTTTTCATTGAAACTCCTTGCAACATCGTTTGAAACTCAAACTTCTTAGTGGAAAGAGCCTTGGTCAGAATATCGGCCTACTAATCTTCACTGATGCAATGTACCAACTTAACTTCACCATTCTTCTCGACATCTCTTAAAGCATGAAACCTTATGTTGATATGCTTTGTTCTTCCATGCTGCCCCGGATTTTCAGCCATCGCAATGGCTGATTTATTGTCCACATAGATCACTGTTGGTTCTTTTGGCAACAAATTCAATTCCAACAAGATCTTTCTTAACCAAATTGCTTGATTTGTAGCAGATGCAGCAGCCACATACTCGGCTTCTACTGAAGATTGTGCTACAATATCTTAATTCTTTATGCTCCAAGAAAAAATGCCTGAACCAAATGAAAAACAATAACCAGAGGTGCTTTTGTAATCATCCAAACATCCACCCCAATCACTATCTGAATAGCCACTAAGAGCTCCATTCTTTACATTTCTATACCAGATTCCATAATTAATCGTCCCTCTAATGTACCTTAACACCCTTTTAGCGGCTCCAAAATGCTTAGTGCTGGGACTTTGCATATATCGAGATAACAAACTGACAGTGAACATTATGTCTGGCATAGAAGCTGTTAGATACAATAGACTTCCAATTAGACTTCTATAAACTTTTGGATCTGCCCTCTCTTCGCCATCATCCTTCATTAATTTTTCATTCACAACAAGTGGAGTTGCAACAACTTTGCACTTGTCAAGCTTGAACCTTTTTAACAGATTTAAGGCATACCTCTTTTGGGACAAGAAAAATCCTTCACAAGATTCAGATATCTCCATTCCCAGGAAAAACTTTATTTCTCCTAGATCGGACATCTCAAAAACTTTTACCATTTCATTTTTAACTTCTTGAACCGCAAGAGGATTTTCACCTGTAATAATCAAATCATCGACATAAATTGATATCATAATCAACATCCCATCCACTTGCTGTTTGAAGTACAAAGTAGGCTCATTTAGGCTTCTATTGAAGCCATAAGACAGTAAATGAGAATCTAGCCTACTATACCAAGCTCTTGGGGCTTGTTTAAGACCATAGAGAGCCCTTTTAAGCTTGTACACCTTGTCTTCTTCACCTGCAACTGTAAAATCTTCAGGTTGTTCAACATAAATGTCTTCCTCAAGCAATCCGTTGAGAAATGTAGATTTTACATCCAAATGGAAGATTTTCCACTTGTATTGTGCTGCGAGACCTACTAGAAACCTTACTGTCTCATGTCGTGCAACAGGAGCAAACGTTTCTCCAAAGTCCACTCCAGGCTGCTAAGAATAGCCTTTAACTACAAGACTAGCTCTATGCTTGAAGATGGAGCCTTCTGGTTTGAACTTTGTTCGATAGACCCATTTGACACCAATAACATTCTTCTCTTCTGGACTTTCAACCAACTCCCAAGTATCATTTTTATTAATCATGGCAAGTTTCTCCTCCATTGCTGAAATCCACACTTTGTGGTCTGCTGCTTCTTCAAATGAGAATGGTTCAACAAGAGCAAAATTGCATTGCTCGTAAACTTCTGCTAGTGATTTGGTCTTCAAAACAGGAGAGTCTGTAGTCAATTCAGCATTTGAATTGTTTTTTGTTCCAGCAATAGGACTAGAAGGAGTATCACATTTTTGCTGATGTGGAGTTGCAGCTGAAGTACTCCCACCTTGGTTCTTCACAACAGTATCTTGATCCCAATCATAGTGGCTAGACTTATCCACTACAAGATCTCTACTAACAAACACCTTCTTACTACTAACATTGTACACTTTGTATCCATTTGCAACTGTACTATAGCCCAACAGAACACACAGTTCTGGCTTGCTATCTAATTTGCTTCTTTTAGCATCAAGAACATGTGCATAGCATACCGAACCAAATACCTTCAAGTGTCTTGCAGACGGCTTGATACCCTTCCATGCTTCAAATGGTGTCATGTCTTGGACTACTCTAGTTGGTAATCTATTTAGCAAATAGACAGTGGTATTGACTGCTTCAGCCCAAAAGTATTTAGGCATCTTCTTTTCTGCCAACATGCATCTCGCCATATCCATCACAGTTCTGTTCTTCCTCTCATAAACCCCGTTCTGTTGTGGAGTGTAGCTAACAGTGAATTGTTGTTGGATACCCAAATCTTTACAATACTTGCTGAACTGATACGAAGTATATTCAGTTTCATTATCGAATCTAATATACTTCAATTTACAGCCACTCCCCCTTTCTACCATAGCTTTGAATTCTTTGAAAATAGAAAACACTTGATATTTGCTACTAAGAAAGTAAATACATGTCATTTGAGTCAGATCATCTACAAAGAGAACAAAATACTTGTTTCCACTCAAAGAAGTCGTCCTCATTGGTCCACATAAATCTATATGAACCAATTCTAGCTTTTCCTTAGCTCTCTAAAGACTTCCTTTAGGAAAGGATCGTCTATGCATTTTACCAAATTGACATGACTCACAAACATCTCTACACATGTCAATTTTGGGTATTTCAAGCACCATACCCTTTGATTGCATATACACCAATTAGCTAAGATTATAATGACCGGACCTTTTGTGCCAAAGCCAAGTATCGCTCAATTCAACATTAAAAGAGCAAGTATCAATAGAATAGAATGAAATTGGAAAGGAATTGTCAATCATGCTAATTTTAGCTACCTCACATCCTTTAGGATCATAAATGACACATTGTATGTCCTTAAAATTAAGAGAATGATTTTTATGAAGCAATTGAGCAACGCTTAACAAGTTTGAATCAAATTTGGCACATAAAGAACATCATTAATAATTTTGTACCTTCGTCAGTAGGAAATTTTACTGACCCTCTACCGTGAGCTTCCACCAATGCGCCATTTCCAAGCTTCACTTTGGTTCTATCAGATCTGTCCAAGGTAACAAATAGATTTTCAACAATCGCCATGTGCCTTGTGCACGTGCAATCAACATACCATTTACATTGGTAAATATGTGATGTGTTTGAGGCCAAGAAAACCTCCTCCTCTGATTTTCCAACTTGGTGATCATCTGCGAAATTCACTCGATGGGAAGACTGGCCACATTAATTTTGCTTGTGCCTACAATACTTCTCAATGTGACCATACTTCTTACAATAGCTACATTGAATTTAAGACCTCTTTGAATTCTGCCAACAATTCTTCTCTAAGTGGTTTGTCTTCTTACAAATGCCACAAGGTGGAAATTTTCCTTTTATCGACAAATCACCTTGGTTTCCACCAGATTTTACCTCTCCAAATTTATCCAACCAGACTTTTCTGCTTTCCTTTGATGTTTGAATTTATGACTTGCTTGAAAGGCATCTTCTACTATCCTTTCACTTCTCATAATGACCCGTTGCTCTTGGACTTGCAATTTGGAGATTAGTTCGGCTATTGTAAGAGTAGTCAAGTCATAAGACTCTTCAATAGCTGAGATTATTTATTCAAACTTGTCTGGATAGCTAACCAAGATCTTCTCTACAACTTTCTGATCTGGAAAGGTTTCACCAAGTATTCTTATCTGGTTCACAATCTCCATCAGCTTTGAAGAGTATTCTTTCACACTGTCTGAGTCTTTCATCTTTAAAAGCTCAAACTTTCTCTTCAATGCTAAGATCTAACAGACTTTACTTTATTGTTGCCTTCAAACTCCTCCTTTAACTTATCCCAAGCCTCTTTGGCTGTTTCACAAGTCATAATCCTCGTAAATATCACGTCCGTAAGACTTGAATGTATGCAGGTGAGAGCTCGTGGGGATCTAGTCACCAACTCATCATACTTCTTATTCATTGAGAGTTGCATTAACTCTCAATGGCTGGACAACAGGTTCTCCAAGCTCAACAACTTCCCATAAGTTGAGAGCCTTTAGATAAGCCTTCATTTTGATGGCCCATATATGATAATTCTCTCCGGTAAAAGTCGGAGGACCTGTCGTTTGTTGATTTTCAGGTGCCATGAATTTTTTTCAGCAAGCAAATTCAAGAAAGAACAAAAAGTATATGAGAGTAACAAACAAAATTTTATTCAGATCCCTTAGGAAATAGGCTCTGATACCACGCTACAACGAAAGGGAAGAAGAACTTCAGGTCTACAAGGTGTAAACAGTAGGAAATAGAAGCTGTAAATTGCTATACAAAATCTGAAATTTAAGAAGAAGGCTTAAGTTTTCTTGAGATCAATTTTTTTCACTAGATGTTTCATTACTATGGTGTATTTATGGATAAAGTGTGAGAATTACAACCACATTTTTGACACGCAATTTTGGACCTCCACAATATAAATTAATCATCGAACTTCTTAAATTCCAAACGATTTGAAATAATTGACTTCATAAATTTTAAGTACTTTTCAAGTAATTTTGTCATTTTTATCATTTTAAAAAAAAATATATATATATATATATATATATATTCTATATAATTTTGTATATATTTATTATATTAGTATTTGGAAATTGTCTCAAAAGACTTTAGTTTTACCTAAATATTTGGTTAATTAATTAGCTAATTATTAGTTTATAATTAAATTAATTGTTTTACAATCGAATTAATTATTTTATGTCGCTAAGATTAAGAAGCTCATTAATTAATTTATGAAAATTTATCTTGTTGCAATTTTTAGCCAATTGTTTATCCTATCCTTAACCCCTTAAAAGACAAAAAAAATGGGCTTGTTCCACGACCCAATTCTTCCTATTAGCAGACCCAATACAATGCAATTCTTATTTCCTTTCCTCTAGCCCATTTCCTTTGTTCAAGCCGGCCCATTTCTTAACTCCAATTCAAATCCCAGCCCACCAATTCTCTTTACAATAGTACCAAGACCCAACCCATCAAAGAAAACCAATTACAATACATACATCAGCATATACATACACATACCAAACCGACCCGACTTCTTCTTCTCCCCTACGCGAGAACCAAAAGTCAAGAGCTGCAAACCCAGAAATCGCGGACAGCAGCAAATCGCGGCTGACCAAACCCGAAAATCGCGCCAACAGTACTCTCCCATACACAAGAATCAGCTTTTCCCTGATTTTGAGCAAGGATTTGAGGATCTTCGTACAAATTCGAATTTCAAATTCGATTATTTTCCCCCTAAATCGACCCCGAAATTCCTCTATATAAACCTCCATCTTCCTT
>NC_064286.1:8966417-8983154 GCF_019186545.1 Solanum stenotomum | reverse complement strand
GTAAGAAAAAGAGAGTTGAGAAAAATTGGGGGAAACACAACAATTACTCACTAAACATTGAGGAGTAAGTTTCTATTTTTTTATCACGTTTGTTGTTTACTGGGATTCATCGGAGCTTTGTCGGAATCTCACTTGTGGTTGTGGAAGTTTCTTCATGGTCAAGCTCGTTCGCCCAGTCGCTACTCCAAAAAAGATAGTGAAATAGCTCCCCTTTTACATTCTATTTAGATATGGTGTATCGTGTATTCATGCTCTAGCCTTGGTTTTACTACCTAGTATGTTGGAAAATGTTAGCTTAATTCTAGTCATAACTCATAATCATGAATAGGTTCCATAATCATGTAAGCATTAGAGTGTTTATTTTTCCATGTTTTGAGTAATCTTTTATCAAAAATTGTCAAATTCCTTTCTCTTTGCTTTATTTTGAATTGATTGTATGAATTTGTGTATAGCTACTCTTAGCAGTAGCCTCAATTGTTAGAAATCTCATCCTTTCGCATTAGCTCATTTGTTTTGGATTAAATTGTCATGGTTAACTTACTTTGCATTTTGTTTGAAGTTAGGCTAATCATCCTTCAAACTAGAAGGGACAAGGTTGTTTTGGTTTGGTATTATGACTATTTAACACTAGTTTATAATTAATTTATTCTTATATTAGATATGTAAAAATCTTGTTTGGAAACTTATTTTAAAAGCAATCGAACTTGAAGAAAAGATTCCAACACTTCTTGTTAGTTTTCTCCTATGCTTCTAATTTATGTTGAAAGAATGATATCAAGTCAGTGTTCATAGGCTTTCACTGGTTGGCCTCTATTTGCTTATGAGGATATATGTTCTATTTCTCTTTTTGTGTATGCTAAAAATTGCTTTAGTCATGTCTTGTTGTGTCTCATACTAAAGATGTTATTCTTGTGAAATAGTTTAAGTATGAATGTTAATCTTATTACTCTTTATTTGCATGTGACATTAGCCGAGTCTATTTTAGACTTCATTCTTGCATTTCATCGAATTGTTTTTCCCCTCGAGTCTGCTCCGGTCATCACTGGAAAATCGGAAATCCGTTATAGGTTTGGAAAGCTGAAAAAAGGGCTGATATGCAGCATGTATACATTCACTATACATGGATATACAAATCGAGTGAAGCAAGATACAGGAAAAAATTGAATGACATGTTTCAGGGGTTGAAATAGGCTGTATATATTTGATATTCAGTCCGATATACAGAAAATTGGGTCAAGATACTCTCGTATACAGCAGTATACACTCGACGTATGCACAGGATTTCAAAGGAAAAAATGGGACCAAAGCCCAAATTCCAGCAGCTTTCCCTTTTGACCTAATTGGGCCTAAACCCCATATATTTGAGCAGATTTTTGATAATTTTAGGACAGGTTGGGCCAAAGCCTAAAAAATTTGATTTTTTGCTTCTCTTTTATTTACCCTCATTATTTGTTTATTTGTGATTTGTTTAACTCTAACCTTTTTTATTTAATTTGATTTAATTTAATTAAGTTCCCAAAAAGATGAACCCTATTCTTTATGTTAGTTTATTTTAATAAAATTTCATTTTTTCATCAACTCTTGTATTTTTATTAAAAACCTTTATTTATTTTTTCAATTAATTAAAAATAGTTATCATGGTTTAATTGACCAATTTGTTTCAAATTATTATTTCTAAAATGATTCAAATAAATTATAATTTATATAATTTTGTTAAATCCTAATTGACCGAGTTGTTTCAATTAAGGTTCCATTTTCTTAAAAATTAAAAAAAAAGTTGTTATCTTAACTACTTTCTCAAGTTAATCAAATATTGTAAATTATTATTCTTTTGTTAAATCACCTTTTTTTTCTAAAAAATAGTCAAAATATATTTTAGTCAAGTCGAAGGTCAACCGCATGTTAACAGACACTTCAAATGCTTAAACCCTTCTCGAAGTGTAAATTGAACCCCGAACCCTCTTTGGTATTTTCAAATGATTTTTTCTGTTTAAATCTTTGAAAATTATAAGTTTTCTTAATTTCTTTAAAAAATTAAGTGGCGACTTTTTTCTAAGTATTTTTCTCAAATTGTTTTATACTTAAAACATCTCAAAAATGTGATTTTCTAAGGATAAGAAAATTACAGCACAATAGAAATGGCGACTCTGTTGTGGACTTAATTGAGTTCTAACCATAAGATTTGATTATTTGACTAATTGTTATTAATTGCTGAATTGTTTATTTGTGCTTAATGTGTTTAAATTGTTATAAACTATTGCATTTATGATATAACATATTCCGTCAAACGATGCTTAATTTTATTTTCCACTTAAAGGACAATGATGTGGGCCGCAGTCGTTCGTTAACCAAATTGTTCTCAGGACACCCTGACGAATGTAGTTGGCTACTGGATAGTCAACGGTCGTTAACTGTCCCATCCCAAGTAGTCCGCTAGGGTCACCAGTCCATTTCAAATAAACTCCACTCTTAGTCAACTAGCGTAGAGTGAAACCAAATCCTGATTTTAGCGCATTTTTAACTAAGTTGACCCAACACCCAAGGCGTGTTGGGCCCATTAGAAGCTCACCCTGTGTCTGTTTGACTTATGGTCAATAAAAAGACAATCATATTTATGTGTTTAAATTAGAAGGATGTACACGCCATTTGGTGAAACATTGTCTCTTGGGTTAGAGCGTTAGATTATAGTTTTATTTTCTTCTAATCGAAGAAGGAGCAAGTTATCATTACAAACAAAAGTTTGGGCATATGGAGACGACCAGAAATCAAGGACGAATGACCTTCTATAGAAGCATAGTTTAGAATTGTACCCCTGCGTGGGACTGATTATTTGTACTCCATATTTCCCATTATGTATCCCCATTTAGTTTATTCATAAATACTGTATAAATTTGGGTTTTGGGGGCAATGAAATGTTTCAAATAACGTTATACATCCTTCAAATCGCTAGGCCTACCCTTTTCGCAAAAGGGTCACATACATGTTTAGAACGCACAATATTTGTTAATGTGTTATAACTGTTTGTGTGAATATGTTGCTTCATTTGGAGATATTCTAGCTCACTCTTCTTCAAATTTTTTTAGAACCCCTAAGCACAAATATCAAGTCATTATCGAAAGTACGTCCAAACACTCTTCAAGTCTTTAGTTTCCCAATAAATTCGAATTTCATTTTTTAAATCCTACTCTCTCATACCAGAAAAAGATTCACCGTCTCAAATCAAAAGAGATTCAAGGGTCGAACTACGTAGGACCTGAATTCTCCTTCGTGAGATACGTAGGCAACCTTTCAAGGTTCGGTCCCAATTTTTGAGAAATTATTCTTTCCAACTTTTACAAAGAAATTAGAGTTACATCTTAATCGAAAATCAAAAATTATGACAATAAAAGATACAATCAACTTTGTCTCGACTCAAGTTGATATTTCTGATCCACTAAGTTCAAAATCGAATAGACAAATTCCCATCTATTTAGTCATTTCTCTAAATACGTGGGCTAGTTTATCTTCAAGTGGAGCAACACTTATGTGTTTGTGGTCATATGTGTGATATTTTGTATTATTTATCATCTACATAGACTAACACGTTTACCTTTTGAGTTGTTTTTCTTTGTCAGGTATTTAGAACTAATCTGTGTTGATAAGCTGGCTGGTCATCCTTATTTTACAAGATCTAAGGCTCCCAAAGATTCCTTCCTCGATCAAAATTTGCAAAAAGGAAAGGCAATAATGAGTGATAACAATGAAGAGATTGGTCTGAATGATGTTGTTGTGGCTCAGCCCACTGTCGCTGATCAAAATGAATTAATTATGCAATTGATGCAACATATTGCCGAAATGAGGGTTGAAATGCAAAGAAGACAAGATCTACCGAATCCAATTTTTTCGGTCAACCCTCAAGGAGATGGAAGATCTCCACTCCACTTTCCTCCTTCAAACGCGAAACAGGTTCAGAATCCACCCTCTAACCCTGCTCAAAATCCCCCAATCATCGACCTAACCTCCCCAAATCTCCATCATGCCTCCGTCTCTTATCAAGCGCCACCTCTTCCTCAAGATACCAACTCCCAAATGCCACTTCCTCCTCAAAATGCCAACCCGCAATCTTGCCCTCCCCCTCAAAACCAAAATGTCAATAATTTGCAAACCTTCTCACACCATCAAAATCAGTATACCAACCCCCAGACTTTCCCCCAAAATCACCAAGCCACAGAAAATACCCAGAGTCCCTCCGCTGCTCTGCCATTGCCTCTAAAGACTACTTTCAAATTTCAATTCCAAATGAACACTATGCCAACTGTTCTGAGCTTGATCACTATAAGGAACGGGAGAGAGAGTGGAGGTCAAAGGAAGAGGCAGTCAAGCTGAATATGAAAGAAGAGATCAGGAAAGCCATGAAGGAGTTGCATTGTATTCCTGAAGTCGATGGGTTGAGTTATGAGGATTTGTGCATCCATTCGGATTTGGATCTCCCGGAAGGGTTTAAAGTGCCAAAATTCGATACTTTCGGAGGAACAGGGAATCCCTTGGCGCACCTGAGAGCCTACTGTGACCAACTCGTAGGAGTTGGCAGGAATGAAGCCTTGTTAATGCGGCTCTTTAGCCGAAGTTTAAATGGAGAAGCCTTGGAATGGTTTACTTCCCATTAGATAAATCAGTGGTCCAGCTGAAATGCACTAGCTAAAGATTTCGTCGAACGGTTCGCCTACAATGTGGAGATCGTTCCTGATCTCTATTATTTGGAGAGAATTAAGAAGAAATCCACTGAAAGCTATCGTGAATATGCGTATAGGTGGAGGAAAGAGGCCGCCCGGGTTCGACCTCCCATGTATGAGAAGGAGATCGTTGAAGTGTTCATACGCATTCAAGAGCCAGAATATTATGACAGGATAATGTTGCTCATTGGAGCAAAATTTGCGGAGATAGTCAAGGTAGGTGAGACTATCGAGAATGGGCTTAAAATCGGAAAGATTTCTCGCGTTGTCGCCCCTACCGAATCTTCAGGATTGTTGAAAAAGAAGAGAGAGGATGTGTCTTCTATTTCCTACGCATCTGATGATAAAGGACATTTCAAAAAATCCTCACCTTTCAAAGGTTATCCTCGAGCTCCACAAAATTCTTATCCAATTTGTTATACCCAATCAAGTTATCAAATTCCCCCACCGAGTTATCAAATTCTACCCCATAATTACCAAACTCCACCAATGAGTTACCAAACTCCACCTCCACATTACCAAAATACCCATTCGTATTACCAAACTTCATCAGTTAATTGTTTGAATATCCAATCAAGTTACCAAAATCCACCTCAGCAATACCAAAATACCCCTCCTAGCTACCGAGCTCCACAATATCCAAATTTCCAAACGCCAGCACTAACTCACCAAAATCCTCCAGACTACCGTCAAGTACCCTCATATCTAGGAAATAATTACGATCCTCCTCGCCTAAATCTTGAGAAGAAAACTTCTAGATTCTTTACCCCCTTGATTGAGAGTCGAACACAACTTTTTGAGAGATTGCAATCAGTTGGTCTGATACATACAATTGATCCAAAAAACATCAATGTCAACTCCAAGTTTTATAGACCTGATCTTCACTGTACTTATCATTCAGGAAGTGCTGGGTATAATACTAAGGATTGTATCGACTTGAAGCATAAAATTCAAAACTTGATAGATGAAAGCGTCGTCACTCTTCAGACATCCACTCATAATGTCAATAGTAACCCCATGCCGAATCATGGAGGGGTGACTATTAATATGATTAAAGTCGAAGAAGATTTGAATGTGGAGAAAGTTATAATCTCAGCCAACTTTGAAAAACTTGAGAAAATTGTAGTCTCTCCAACCAAAAGGGAGAAATCTGAATTTAGAATCATGGCACCTCATCAAGCTTTTGCTTTAGTGCCAAAGGAGGGTCAGAACAAGTTGAAGATTGATCAAGCTTTTTCAAAATCATTGTCTCACTCATATAAGTCTTTTCTAATACAAAATGGTCTGAGGTAAGGAATCGAAAATTTGTTCAAAGAAGGTGATATTGTGCATGGGGAGATGATTGAGACATCAGTCATACTAGACAATGAGCCAAAGGAGCAAATGCCCAACTGGACATCCACTCCGATCTTGACTCCTCGCTCGTCTTGGTAGAAATAGACAATTTTCTATGATTATTTCTAAAATTGGTAGTGTTCCGAATGAGGCTCGAGACCCATCTTTTACTCTATTTTTGCCTCAATATGTTTTAACCTACCTCTTAATATTTTGAAAAGGAAAAATGATTTATTTTCAAGGCCATAGTTCTTATTTTCTTATTTCAAATGAAAAACTCATTTATTGCGAAAATTTGTTTTACTTGCTTTATATTTGCTATCTAACAGTACCTGTCTATGATTTTAGTGAAAATATTTCCAAATCTGTCAATATCATGTCGTGTCACAAACTAAATGAATAAAATGTGGTAGATGCGGATGAATTTGAGGACAATAATAAGAAGATCATGGTACCCGAACACCTGGTTGAGAAATTCAGATAGTTCGAGAGTCAAGATAAGCCGAATTCAGAAGAGAACTGAATAGTGAATCAGGAAAATGATGAATGCATCAAAGATATCAAAATTGATGCATATCTGACAAAAGCACATGAGAGAGAACTCATCAGTTTGCTTAAAGAACACATCAATACATTTGTTTAATGACGACATTACATGGTTGAGCCTGAACATTAGATCTCACAAATCATCAGTCCACTTAAGTGTTGTTAAAATATACCATGTTTGAAGACTCAATTTCTGTCTTTTCCTTGTAATCGCTTTTATTTTCCTGTAATCGTTTGTGTTCAGAACTTATTCCTTTTGTATTTGAACTACGTTCGACCTGAATTCTCAAAAATGAGATACGTTGGCGTCCTATGTTGGCCTCGATCGGTTCTTTGCTTAAATTTCTTATTTTGTTAGTCCTTGAGAGGGGAACTACGTTTGACTTGATTTCTGCGTCAACGGGATACGTAGGCGCCACAAGGGCTCGATCATATTTTTCGTAAGATTTCTATTTTTCTTTATAGAAATTGGGACAGAATTTTTGAAAGGAAGAAGAAGATCTCTCCAACATAGTCAAGACTGAGCTTACATGGAGGACTGTAACTGGGACAGAATTTTCGAGAGGATCTCAAAAATTTCGTAGTTTGTTCATCAACGTTTGAAGATAAGCCAAGACAGTTAACTGGGACAGAAATTTTGAAGATGACCTCAAAAATTTCAATAGGGTTCATCGACAGTTTAGAGCAATTTTGAATATTTCTCAACAAGTAATCAGATAGATCTCGAAACATTAACTCCAAATGGCGTTCATCTAGCTTGACGTGACATGACAGTTGGCAGTGACCTTTTCCAAATATTACTTTTGAAAATCTATTTTTTTTCTTAAAAACTCTTTCTTCATGATTAAATTATTTGCATAAAAATATTTTGTCTTATCTATCAAGAAGCGGGAAATCAGAAAAATCAACCGGAGATAGCAAGACAAGGAGCAGACAACCGAAGATATCAACACAAATCAGTTCATTTTCTAAACTAACAATTTTTTTGTGGATGCAGGTTTATAGGCTCACCTCAAAATCAACATATTCCACCATTCAATGAATATGGAGAAGTCAAAAGGGCGAAGAGCTCCCAAAAATTGATAATTTTTCCGTGGATGCATGAAATATTTTAGGCTTCTTCTGACAAAGAATTGGGAATATGAATAGCATTATTCAAATTCTCAACAAGGAGAGGTCCACAATGAATATGCAATCATGTTCGGAAATGGAATAAAGGAAAACATCAAAGAAAGAAATTTTATTTATTTTTCAGCAACTAAAGATACTTGGAGGACATTATCTGTATCATATTATTGGACATGATAATATTACTATCCGGAGAGTCATTTATATCATATTATCAAATGAGATGATATCGCTACTCCGAGGGTCTTTTTTTATTATATTATCGATTGAGATGATACCGCCACCCAGAAGATCACCTATGCTGTCCGGTGAAACATTATCTTCGTTCGGTACCAGGGATGACATCATCAGAAAAGAAGATCATGCATTGCAAGAGAAGGATTTCATGCATTGCGAGAAGAAGAAGCCATGTATAGCAAGAGAAAAAGGCATGCATCGCAAGAGAAAGATTTACGCATAGCAAGAGAAATATTCATGCGTTGCAAGAGAAAGATTCATGCATCACGAGAAAAAGTTTCATGCATCGCGGAGAGAAAATCGTGCATCGAGGAAAAAGATTCATGCATCGCGAGAGAAAAATTCATGCATAGCAGAAAAAGCCATGCATCGCGAGAAAGAAAGGCATGTATCGCAAGAGAAAGATTCATGCATCGTGAGAAAAAGTTTCATGCATCGAGGAAAAAGATTCATGCATCGCAAGAGAAAAATTCATGCATAACGAAAAAAGTCATGCATCGTGGTAAAGAAAGGCATGCATCACAAGAGAAAGATTCATGCATTGCAAGAGAAAGTTTCATGCATCGCAGAGAGAAAACCATGCATCAAGGAAAAAGATTCATGCATCGCAAGAGAAAGATTCATGCATAGCGTAAAAAGTCATGCATCGCGGGAAAAGGTCATGCATAGCAAGAGAAAATGATTCATGCATCGCGGGAAAAGATCATGCATTGCAAGAGAAAATGATTCATGCATCACGGGGAAAGATCATGCATAGCCAGAGAAATAATTCATGAATCACGAGAAAAGATCATGCATAGCAAGAGAAAGAAGTCATGCATCGCAAAGAAGTCATGCATTGCAAGAGAAAGAGATTTATGCATCGTAAGACAAGATTCATGCATCGCAAAAAAAAATTCACGCATCGCGAGAAAGATTCGCCCATCAAAAGAGAACCAACATCAATTGCATTATTTTCCTTGCAAATACAACATCAAGAGAACTATCAACATATTACATCTGCATATTTTATTACTTCGTCATCAAAATAAGAGTACATTGAAGATTATATTACAAATACAAAATATGAGCTTTATTTGCTTTACATCAAACTGGAGGAAACTGGCATCAAATGTTCAAGTAGAGCAATTAAGTGTCAACACAGTAAAAGACACTATCTTCCCATTTGGGGTTACATTTTTTTTTATACTAATAAGTTTTATATCAGTCTTTGTCGAGAGCATCCAAGAGGATGAATTCTCAAGCAAATCACAGGTGTGGACGACATCAAAAATGATGCAGCACAACGTGAAACTTTTTCTTAGCAGGGAACCGGGACACAGTCCAACGAGGAGTGCCAAACTCTTAGGACGCGAGCAGAGAATCGACTTCCACCACAATCAAACCACACCCCTATCAAAAGGCATGTGGGCATTTCTTTAGGTTTATCGATTCCAGTTTTGAATTCGGGAAATTTTGGCTTTCACCGGAGGCAACTTTCCAATCCAAGTAACAATGCACTAAGAGCTTTGAAAATTATGTTTGTGTCGAACTACAAGCAGCTTGATTCCCTAGGTTAAGGGATATGTAGGGGGATCAGTGTTGAAACTCGGTTGTATTCCATCATTCGCTCTTAAATCGTATTCTCGAGCATTTCGATCTTTCCATAATTCGATGTCAGGATAGTTTTTGATTTCTTTCAGAGTCGTGCGTTAAACCAAGCGTATCGAACTACAAGTGGCTTGAATTCTAATGAAACCTGAGATATGTAAGAAACCCAATTCTGGGGTTCGACCATGATTCCTAAAGTCCGTACCAAAATCCCTTATCTAAAGACGAAGGTGTGGTCGGTCAAAATTAAATTTGCCAATTTCATTTGCCTCGAATTGCTTTCATTAATCCAAGTCAAACGAGGGACAGCTGTTGACACCCAATTTTGGACCTCCACAATATAAATTAATCATCGAACTTCTTAAATTCCAAACAATTTGAAATAATTGACTTCATAAATTTTAAATATTTTTCAAGTCATTTTAAGTAATTTTGTCATTTTTATAATTTTTTTAAAAAAATAAAAAATATATATATGAATATATATATATATATATATATATATTTTATATAATTTTGTATATATTTATTATATTAGTATTTGGAAATTGTCTCAAAAGACTTTAGTTTTACCTAAATATTTGGTTAATTAATTAGCTAATTATTAGTTTATAATTAAATTAATTGTTTTACAATCGAATTAATTATTTTATGTCGCTAAGATTAAGAAGTTCGTTAATTAATTTATGAAAATTTATCTTGTTGCATTTTTTAGCCAATTGTTTATCCTATCCTTAACCCCTTAAAAGACAAAAAAAAATGGGCCTTTTCCACGACCCAATTCTTCCTATTAGCAGACCCAATACAATGCTATTCTTATTTCCTTTCCTCTAGCCCATTTCCTTTGTTCAAGCCGGCCCATTTCTTAACTCCAATTCAAATCCCAGCCCACCAATTCTCTTTACAATAGTACCAAGACCCAACCCATCAAAGAAAACCAATTACAATACATACATCAGCATATACATACACATACCAAACCGACCCGACTTCTTCTTCTCCCCTACGCGAGAACCAAAAGTCAAGAGCTGCAAACCCAGAAATCGCGGACAGCAGCAAATCGCGGTTGACCAAACCCGAAAATCACGCCAACAGTACGCTCCCATACACAAGAATCAGCCTTTTACCTGATTTTGAGCAAGGATTTGAGGATCTTCGTACAAATTTGAATTCAACATTTGGCTATTTTCCCCCTAAATCGACCCCGAAATTCCTCTATATAAACCTCCATCTTCTTAGTATCTGGGGGGNGGGGGGGTGAGAAAAAAAAGTTGAGCAAAATAGGGGGAAGCACAACAATTAATCACAAAACATTGAGGAGTAAGTTTCTATTTTTTTTATCACGTTTGCTGTTTACTGGGATTCATCGGAGCTTTGTTGGAATCTCACTTGTGGTTGTGGAAGTTTCTTCATGGTCAAGCTCGTTCGCCCAGTCGCTACTCCAAAAAAGATAGTGAAATAGCTCCCCTTTTACATTCTATTTAGATATGGTGTATCGTGTATTCATGCTCTAGCCTTGGTTTTACTACCTAGTATGTTGGAAAATGTTAGCTTAATTCTAGTCATAACTCATAATCATGAATAGGTTCCATAATCATGTAAGCATTAGAGTGTTTATTTTTCTATGTTTTGAGTAATCTTTTATCAAAAATTGTCAAATTCCTTTCTCTTTGCTTTATTTTGAATTGATTGTATGAATTTGTGTATGGCTACTCTTAGCAGTAGCCTCAATTGTTAGAAATCTCATCCTTTCGCATTAGCTCATTTGTTTTGGATTAAATTGTCATGGTTAACTTACTTTGCATTTTGTTTGAAGTTAGGCTAATCATCCTTCAAACTATAAGGGACAAGGTTGTTTTGGTTTGGTAATATGACTATTTAACACTAGTTTATAATTAATTTATTCTTATATTAGATATGTAAAAATCTTGTTTGGAAACTTATTTTAAAAGCAATCTAACTTGAAGAAAAGTTTCCAACACTTCTTGTTAGTTTTCTCCATTGCTTCTAATTTATGTTGTAAGAATGATATCAAGTCAGTGTTCATAGGCTTTCACTGGTTGGCCTCTATTTGCTTATGAGGATATATGTTCTATTTCTCTTTTTGTGTATGCTAAAAATTGCTTTAGTCATGTCTTGTTGTGTCTCATACTAAAGATGTTATTCTTGTGAAATAGTTTAAGTATGAATGTTAATCTTATTACTCTTTATTTGCATGTGACATTGGCCGAGTCTATTTTGGACTTCAGTCTTGCATTTCATCGAATTGCTTTTCCCCTCGAGTCTGCTTCGGTCATCACTGGAAAATCGGAAATCCGTTACAGGTCTGGAAAGCTGAAAAAGGGGCTGATATGCAGCCTGTATACATTCACTATGCATTGATATACAGATCGAGTGAAGCAAAATACAGGAAAAAATCGAATGACATGATTCAGGGTTTGAAATAGGTTGTATATATTTGATATTCAGTCCGATATACAGGAAAATGGGTCAAGATACTCTCGTATACAGCAGTATACACTCGACGTATACACAAGATTTCAAAGGTAAAAATGGGGCCAAAGCCCAAATTCCAGCAGCTTTCTCTATTGACCCAATTGGGGCAAAAACCCATATATTTGAGCAGATTTTTGATAATTTTAGGACAGGTTGGGCCAAAGCCTAAAAAATTTGATTTTTTGCTTCTCTTTTATTTACCCTCATTATTTGTTTATTTGTGATTTGTTTAACTCTAACCTTTTTTATTTAATTTGATTTAATTTAATTAAATTCCCAAAAAGATCAACCATATTCTTTATGTTAGTTTATTTTAATAAAATTTCATTTTTTCATCAACTCTTGTATTTTTATTAAAAACCTTTATTTATTTTTTCAATTAATTAAAAATAGTTATCATGGTTTAATTGACCAATTTGTTTCAAATTATTATTTCTAAAATGATTCAAATAAATTATAATTTATATAATTTTGTTAAAATCCTAATTGACCGAGTTGTTTCAATTAATTTTCCATTTTCTTAAAAATTAAAAAAAAAGTTCTTATCTTAACTACTTTCTCAAGTCAATCAAATATTGTAAATTATTATTCTTATGTTAAGTCACCTTTTTTTTCTAAAAAATAGACAAAATATATTTTAGTCAAGTCGATGGTCAACCGCATGTTAGCGGGCACTTCGAATGCTTAAACCCTTCTCGAAGTGTAAATTGAACCCCGAACCCTCTTTAGTATTTTCAAATGATTTTTTCTGTTTAAATCTTTGAAAATTATAAGTTTTCTTAATTTCTTTAAAAAATTAAGTGATGACTCTTTTCTAAGTATTTTTCTCAAATTGTTTTATACTTAGAACATTTAAAAAATGTGATTTTTCTAAGGATAGGAAAATTACGGCACAACACACATAATAAGCAAAATATCTCACACCAAACTATGTACCTATGTGGCTCACTAACCACTACTCATTTTAAATTAAGACTAACATATCTACTACAAAATATCTCCAACCTAGGAGTTTCTAGACAAATCTTACTTTTTCAACATATCTAATACAAAATATCTCCAATCTAGGAGTTTCTAGACAAATCTTACTTTTCTAACATATCTAATACAAAATATCTCCAATCTAGAAGTTTCTAGACAAATCTTAATTTTCTAACATGGCCTCTCCAGTCTCTTAACTTAACTCCAAATCAATATTATCCGAATAAGAGTTTAAAAAGAAATAACGTGCGACAATATTTATAGACATCTAACAACCAACTCTTCGATAGCACGCTAGCATAAAAATCACCAATCTTAAAGAATCATACCAAAAAGAAAGGAAAAAAACCTTCACATACCTAGAATCCAAGCTTGAAAGACTTGAGTAGATAATCAACTTTATTTTGATGCTTAAAATAAAAAGCTCCAGATATTTTCCTATGAAATCTACTTTAGTTTCCAACGTGAATAGAGGCTTTTGGAACTCTTTTTTCTGTTTTTTTTCTCCATATTCAAGTACTCTTAGATATAGATATAAACAACCAATATTGCAAGATAAGTGCAAACTTTTGATCTTAATTCTTTATTATTTAAAAAATTAATTGAATAATAGGTGTAAGTCTTAAATGAGAACAAACTTTGTGCACTCCTCCAACATTTCCACGTGGAAGTGATGTGCCAATATAACACCATTCTTATCCCGCTAAGTATACACTCGAATATTTTGAAGGTTCCTGATAAAATATATATAACTTTTTACATATATTACAATTAGTCAAAAAACAATATTTTAAATAAAGCCCACCTTATATAATAGTAATTTCTTAACATAATTATACTTTTTTTTTATCTCTGTTAAAAAACTTAATAATTTACAGAACAATTGTAAAACAAATACATTCACAATAATATCGTCACTAACCCAATTTTTTTCCATAAGCAGTTAAATCATTTTATTGAAGGAACTAAAGATTATATATTTATTGAATTCCCATTCAAATCCAACATTCCTAGATCACGTCCGATGTTATAAATAAAATTCTAAAATTTAAACTCGTAAGCCATTTTTTCCGAACAAAGGACGACCTTAAACGTATGAGGTGTTACATCTTCCCCCCTTAGAAACATTCGTCCTCGAATGTAAAATAGAGAACATGAGTGAGGCTAAGAACCTTATACCATAACACTTGGACTTTCTACCCAACTTCTTCGTAACTACGAGGAGACTTAACCAAAACAACCTGGACCTACCAAGGTATAAATATGACCAAGAAAGCAATGAAAATAAATACCTGCTATGCCACTGGATGAAGGCTCTAGATTCTGCTTGCTTGTCAAGGAAAATATCCGATTTGGGTTGCCACTTGGAGCCAAAGCTCGGCCTCTACCTCGACCCCGACCAATAAAAGATTGGGTTCCCTGCTCGATTTGATTAATTGGTGATGATGATCCTGTCCCCGAACCAGTTGGATATGCCCTACCACCCTGCCTCCGAGTTGGGCAGTCCCTCATCTTATGTCCCTCTTGACCACATGAAAAACAAGTTGTTGAACTCCCCATGCATCTTCCATAATGTGCTTTCCAACAATGACTACAATATGGAGGGCTTGGCACAACATGATCTATTTGTTGTTGAGCTCCTGGTACTCTAAAACCCTCCCTTGGTCCTAGTGAAATATACAAATCAGTCCGATCATCTCGCATCTGAAACGGTGGAGGCCTAGGTGGTCGCTTATGATATCTTGGCCTAGTGCCACTCTGAAATCCCTCCAGGAAGTTTGTTGGCCTTAACCTTTTATGCTGCTCTCTTTCAACTCTTTCGACGTTTAGTTGTTGTCGCTGGAGCTCTTCCAAATTCTGCGCAAGAGCTTGAATACAAGAAGGATCCATATTATCCTGCATAGAAGCTATAGTGCAAGCCCTTACATACTCTGGTGCCAGCCCGGCTACAAATCGATAAATCCTAGCTCATACACTATTCACATAGGATGGCACGTACCTGGCCAATGAATCAAACTTCAAGCTATACTCACGAACACTTATGTTCCCTTGACGGAGAGCCAAGAACTGATCAACACGGGACTCTCGCATTTCAAGAGACAAGAACTAATCCAGAAAAGAGCTTGAGAAATCAGTCCAACTAATTGGAGGTTCTTTTTTTCCTCTAAACTTTTCCCATCCTTCGTACCGTAGAATAGCTATGTCTCGCAGCCTAAAAGCTGCAAACTCCATTGCCTCGATCCCTGTAGCATGCATCACCTTAAAGATTCGGCCAAGTTGATCAATGAAATATTGAGGGTCTTCCCTTTGATCTGTCCCTGTAAACTCTAGGGGCTCAGGGTAAGAAACTCTCAAATACTCGAACTCTTGAGTCCCTCAGTAGTCCCGATACCATCAAGTGCCCTATGCACTCTTGGTGTAGTCACCACTTGAGTTAATAGATGTATTACATTCCTTATATCCTGATTTGTCGCAATAGGGGGAGGAGTTAGGGGTACGGTAGCACTAGGAGGCTCCTCTTGTGGTGGAACATTTGGACAAGGTGGAGGGATAATCTCGTCCTAATCCTCTGATGGATCTGTCTCATTGGGTTGTACACTACTAGTTCCCTCACCTGCGGCCACGTCTAGCATATGGTCGGTCGTAGTTCTTCGAGTCACAGGCATCCCTGCATACAAATAACAAACGTGAACTCAACTCCTAGCTCCTATGACTTATCCTTATAGCACGATTAGGGATAAAAAGAAAGGGTAACAACTCCCATATGCCTCATAGACTAGTGATTATAAGTATGGTGCACAACATACTGATAATCAAGATTCTACCAGACACGGCTTATAGATTCCCTAGGACACGACGTTGCTATGATACCAAGATTGTCACACCCCAAACTCGGAGAGGCGCGACTGGCACCCGTTGTCTCACTTAACTGAGCAGATGGCCTGAAACGACTCCAAAAATGCCCGAAAATGTGCTTCGGAAGCACCTATAATTGTAATTTCCATATATCTCAAAATCCGTGCATGATTTCGGAAATTCGACTTCATATTCTTATTCAGGGGGTCAAATTGAGTGGAAAATGAGTCTAACCGGAATTTTAGAGCAACCGTATCAAAATTCAAAAATCGCAAAAAATGCGATTTGGAGGGTCAACTTTAAAGAGGCGTATCTCTTAGCACACAAGGAACTGGAAGAGCCACTACCTATTAAATTAAAGCCCTTCGAGTTAGCTTTCCAATACAATTGGTTTCACCTCATTCCAAGTTAGGATGAAGGAGTTATGACCATTTTCGTAAAACCTGTCCGGGCAGAATTGCAATTTCCAGTAGCTGTTTTTTTTTAAAGCCTCATTTTTTTTTGGCCAAGTATTGGGGCGTTTTTTTTTATAAAGAGGGGATATGTCCCATACTTAGTCATATTTTGTTTCTAACTTCAAAACACTCAAAAACACTCTCTAAGCCCCCTCCAAACTTTCACCAAGATCTTCAACCAAATTCAAACATCTCAAGCTCTAATTCCGAATTCAAGACTCAATCTCAAGCTTCAATTCTCCATCCCAATCTTCATCAAGGATTCTCCAAAGTTGAGGTATGTGGGTTTGATTGTGGAAACCTTCCTTTCCACAAGTCCAACCATTTATTCTCTATTTTTACTTCAAGTTATGGGTCCTTATGGTTATTATGAACTCTTGAAGTATGGAATTACTACTACA
>NC_064286.1:8956583-8965931 GCF_019186545.1 Solanum stenotomum | reverse complement strand
TTTGTACCTCTTTCGCCTCTCCAAGGGGGTGGTAGGCCTTGGAAAATACTATATTGATGGTCACTCGCCACACATGTACTATGTCCCACTAAATATGATTTTTATGTAAGCATCATTATACATATCATTTCTTTAATATGCTATCTATCGGGTATGATTATGCATTTTTCCTATGATGTCCATCTATTGTAGCATTGCATTTCATCCCATATACTTAGTACATTCAAACGTACTAATGCATACTCTATGCCTACATGATGTCACCATGTAGGGACCGGAGCACCGCTTGACCATCCTCCTCCGCGTGGCTAATACGATTTTCTATAGAGGTTATTGGTGAGTCCTCCATTCCGGGGACGTTGCTTATGATGTTTTGCTATGTATAAGACTTTTCCTTTTTAGTTATGTTTTGACTATGAGGGTGGGCCCGGGAGTTTGTCTTGGCCCCCGCTAAGTACCCATGTTTAGAGGTGGTGTTGGACAAGTTGTGTATTATGCTTGAGCTTGACTCATCTATGGTATTTATGTATCATTCCCTTTTTTTTTTCTTGCTCCCTTAGTCTCGATTTCCCCTTGATTATGCTTATCACTTATGGTCATTTTAATTGCTTCCGCGACCAAGGATGTGTAATGATACACTATGAGGCTTGTTTGGGGTTCCTTTGGGTTCCCCATTCGCCGGTCACGTCTAGGCCCTAGGCTTGGGTCGTGACATGGCCGAAACCCAACCAAGTACTACCATGTGACAAGTCGAGGCCGATGAGGCCCGAACAACACCTAGCGTTCATAATCTAAAAGCAAAAAGAAATAAAATAACATATAGGCAAGGTCACTGGAAAAATAATACACGAAGGCCATCACAATACACATAATATATACATAAGGCCTACAAGGCCAAAAACATAAGAGGAACACAACTGACCGTCCAGCCGATAAAGCCAACCCAAACCCACAACTTGCCACTACAATCTACAAGCCTCTATGAGTAAGGTAGTAGACATAGGATCGGGTCAGGGCCCCGACCTACCCTTCAACACTATATATACACAAAACCAAAACTTGGTAACTCCGAAGGAACTGGAGCTTACCAACAAAGCTGAGCTCCAACCAACTAGCGAATGTCCGGATCTACCTATCGGTTAGTACCTGCAGGCATAAATGCAATGCCCTAGGCTTGGGGCATCAGTACAAAATAATGTACCTAATATGCAAGGCAATAAAATAGTAGAACAATATAACTAAATTGAGAAAATGAATTCCATGCCACCAATAAGTCGCAGCCAACCTCTCTGCTCATGATTTATTTCATACCACCACAACGGCAACAACTTACCAAGCTTCAAGTGTCCTGTACTCGGTTAACCATAACTCAATTCACCCCACATACGAGTATGAAATGAAATGCAATGCATTGTGGTGTAGGCGAACACCCCGCTCCATAGCCTGAAAGACAAGACAATAACTATGCATGTGGTGTAGGCGAACACCCCAATCTAAGCCTCAATGGCATGAATGCATGTTGTGTAGGCGTACACTGTGATCCCCAGCCTTAATGGCATGAATGCATATGGTGTAGGCGTACACCCCAGTCCCTAGCCTTAAAGGCATGAAACGTATGTCTAAGATAACTTCATGTCAATATCCAAAGTAATAACGACATAAATGAAGTAGAGCAAATATTAGACTTCATGGAAGCTCGTGGTGATTCTACTACTCACCATTCAGTTGATCTCGTCAAATAAGGGATTGTTTCAATAACTATTTATTACCAACAACCATAAACATATAGCATTTATATAGGTAAGAGCTACCACACATTAGATTGTTTCAATAACTATTTATTACCAACAACCATAAACATATAGCATTTCTATAGGTAAGAGCTACCACACATTAGAATTTCCCATTAGTAATTTATGTTGAGGATAGAAAGGAAACAAATGATATTGCATACAAATAGTTGTAGTACTACATTGTTTTGTTCTTTATTCAATTTGAAGGAAACTCATAAAAAGTTAGTTTCCATTTATTCCACTGACTTAACACATCATATATGTACTCCAAATATCGTAATATAACCACAACGCAACAATCAATTCGGACATCACAAGAATCTGATCATTTTGATAATATATACAACCTCTCCAGTCTCTTAACTTAACTCCAAATCAATATTAACCGAATATGAGTTTAAAAAGAAATAACGTGCGACAATATTTATAGACATCTAACAACCAACTCTTCGATAGCACGCTAGCATAAAAATCACCAATCTTAAAGAATCATGCCAAAAGGAAAGGAAAAAAAACCTTCACATACCTAGAATCCAAGCTTGAAAGACTTGAGTAGATAATCAACTTTATTTTTATTCTTAAAATAAAACGCTCCAGATATTTTCCTATGAAATCTACTTTAATTTCCAACGTGAACAGAGGCTTTTGGAACTCTTTTTTTCTTCTGTTTTTTTCTCCATATTCCAGTACTCTTAGAGATAAATATAAACAACCAATATTGCAAGATAAGTGCAAACTTTTGATCTTAATTCTTTATTATTAAAAACGAATTGAATAATAGGTGTAAGTCTTAAATGAGAACAAACTTTGTGCACTCCTCCAACATTTCCACGTGGAAGTGATGTACCAATATAACATTATTCTTATCCCGCTAAGTATACACTCGAATATTTTGTAGGTTCCTGATAAAATATATATAACTTTTTACATATATTACAATTAGTCAAAAAAAAATATTTTAAATAAAGCCCACCTTATATAATAGTAATTTCTTGACATAAGTATACTTTTTTTGTATCTCTGTTAATAAAACTTAATAATTTACAGAACATTTGTAAAACAAATACATTCACAATAATATCGTCACTAACCCAATTTTTTTCCATAAGCAGTTAAATCATTTTATTGAAGGAACTAAAGATTATATATTTATTGAATTCCCATTCAAATCCAACATTCCTAGATCACGTCCGACGTTATAAATAAAATTCTAAAATTTAAGCTCGTAAGCCTTTTTTACCGAACAAAGGACGACCTTAAACGTATGAGGTGTTACAGTATAAGTTAACAATTATACAAAATTAAATATAGAAATTATTTAACATACAAATCAATCCATGCCATATTCAAATTGATATAAGTCAAATACGAATATTATTCAAATATACGTGTTTGTTATCTTAAAATATTCAATAAATTGTATACAAACTATATAATATACAATACGTTTAGAAACATATACAAATACATAAATATAAAAAAATAAACTTAATCTGCAAATCTACACTAATTATATACATATACAATTACTATGCACAAACCACTATGAATTTTCATCATAGTCATGAAGTACTCATAATCGAACTTACAAGTCAATCAACTACTTCATATACAATGTTAATACGTTTAAATCAATATTTCGTTATTAATTCATAACTATGCAATTCAAACTGGTATAGTAAAATACAATACGTTCAATTTGAAATAGAAATTGATTTGGATATAGACGATTAGAAGGGAGAATCTGATTTTTTTTTTAATTTTGAATTTTGATTTTGTTGAGAGATTTTACTTCAAGAAGAAGAAAACTTATCTGGTAAGGTATTCTAATTAGATTCAATAACCTTTAATTAAGGGATCGTTTTCCACAATTATACCATAAATTGCCACATATTTAGTTAACTAAATTTAAACATCAGTTTGTATAATAACTAAATTTAAACATCATTTTGTATAATTGATTAAAAACAATCGAAATATACTAATGAAATTCATTTTAGCTATTTAAACTATAGCTTTGTTGCATAAATGGGCAAACTCTAGTTAAGGAAGCCTATTATGTTTCATACAGTAGCTATTTATGAAATTTTTCCTAAAACCTTTGTGCCGCTAAGGCTCAATTCCCTTAAACTTAAGCCCATTCGGTCTCGACTCGTCCCATCCTCTTATCAGTCATATCTAGCACAATAGAACTTTGAAAAAATTAGTTAACTAGTCAAAATCTCTAACATAATTATTAAAAATATCTACACTTTAAAATAATTATTAAAAATGTCAATATGTCAATATTTTAGTACAAAAAGTGTATCATATGTTAGTTCCTAATTTATCTCACACTAACTAAGCCCACGTTTAAGTCATCACGTTTTCTCTCATATTTAAAAAAAAACAATAAAAATCTCTCTCTCATCTAATTCCATCTTCCAGTTGTTCTTCAATTTTTAATCTCCCGTTTCTCTCTTATCAAAATGTGCCGATTCTTTTTCCAAAAATTGGAAAAAAAAATATCCCAAAATACATTCACAACAATCCCATTGATTCAGGTATGTATCTTTTTGCGATTGAGAAAAGTCATAAATTCCCCCTCCAACATGTATCAAAAAGTCAGTTACACGCTTCAACTATTATGACGACCTATTACACACCTATTCTTGTTCAAAGTGTAATTAATACCACCCCAAAACTAATGTGGAAATAAAATTTAAAATAAATATAAATTAGGCGCATTTAAGTTGAAAATAAAGTTGAAATTTTTTTTTTTCAACCCCCACCCCCCTGTTTTCTCCTTTTTCATGTTCCTCTTCTCTTACTTTCCTTCAGAATTTTTCTTATTCATTTTTTTCTTAGCACAGTTTTACAATTTGTTATTCAATTTTTTTTTATCACATTTTACAATTTTTCACTCAATTTCATCGTTATACCTAGAAAAAGTAATCTTTTAATTCAAATTTCATAATGATTCTAGAAATTCGAGACTTTGGTCTCCTAATTTTTTCACTTTCTCCTTCAATTTTTTGTACAAAGCACAAAGCTTACTGAAACGCCATGGATCTGAAATGGGTCGAAGCACAAAACAATTTGCACTAGAAACACCATGGATCTGAAAAACATGTTTTGTACTCAAGCTGAATGGGAAAGCTCATTGAAATAAAGCTCATGGATCTTAAATATGTCATAGCTTGAAGCATCATGGATCTGAAAAATGAAGATCATTGAAACGTCATTAGATCCATGGTTGAAGCTTTGAGCTCGCCGAAACACTTGCAACAGAAACTGAAAGCAAAAAAATCGAAAAGGGGTAAGGTATAGGGGTTTGATTCAGTGTTTTTCAATGATTGATTTGGAGTTTTGGGTGGCTGTTTGTGGTGGCTAAGGTAGTTGTTTGGTGGTTGTTCTTTGTCGGAGATGGGTTGGTTGTTGGGAAAAGAGGAGGGGATGACGTTATGGAGGTAGGTTTGTCGTGGTGATGGGTTGACTGTTCTTCGCCAGAGAGGACAAAGAGAATTGTGATATAAATTCAAATGAATAAAATTCTAGTAAGATTAGAGATAAAAGTGGATAGGATTTAGATTGGAAGAAGATATCATTATTAGAGAATTTTAATAATTAGTTAGGGATTAATTAGTGTAAAATAGAGTTAATAAAAGAAAATTTAATTAATAAAGAAAAGAAAAAAATTTATAATTTCTAACGTTGTGTTGACGTGACGCTGATGTGGTACTGATGGCCGCGAGTGTAATACACCACATACTGTGAGAGTGGTGGTATGCGTCTCAAGGTGGTATTAAATACACTTTTAAATAGTAAGGGTGTGTAATAAGTCATCATAATAGTTAAAGCGTGAAACTGACTTTTCGGTACAAGTTTGAGAGGGGGATTTATGCCTTTTCCCTTTTGCGATTTTAAGGTATTTTACCGATTGTATTTGTTTAAATCTTTCAAAATATTTGTTTGTTTAGTTGCTTATTAAATTCTCCAATTTTGATTAGGGTTTTAGACAAGGAAAACCTCAAAGATTCCTCTCTAATAGCGGACTCACAGAGGATTACAAGAGTATCCCATTTAATCAACAATTTTGTAGCGATTCTTTTGGTCTATGTATTAATCAATGACTAGCGGATAATGTAGGCTCGACGGCTAAAATGGCAGAAGAGAGAAGATCTAAACATATATATACATAACCCTATCCGCATGCAAAACCTTCCTCAAGTACAGAAGATTTCGAAAAACGTGTTGAATACCAAGTTGAGGAAGAACAATTTCTCATGAGTTTGTTTTGTATTTATAGTTTTTTCAGAATTTTAATTTGTATCCTTTCTCAATTTGTAATCAAACCAGTATGTATGCTATTAATATTTGTATTCATTCAAAATCTCATGTTGCATAGTTTATGAATCTTGTATTTATTCCTAATTTGTTTTCATTCCAAAGGTATACCAACTAGTTATGTATTTTATTTATAGGAAGAACAATTTTCTATTTGTTTGTTTTGTTTTTATAGTTTTTATTTTCTTCATATACTCTTATCCTTTTTCAATTTGTATTCAAACGAGTATGTATGCTATTAATACTTGTATTCATTCAAAATCTCATGTTACATAGTTTATGAATCTTTAATTTGTTCCTAATTTATATTCATTCCAAAGGTATGCCAACTAGTTATACATTTTATTTAAGAATGATTGTAACAAGTATTCACTTATTCCTTTTCAGTTTTATATTTCGTTCTCACTTTTCCATAATATTATTATTTTTATTTTATATATCATTATAAAAAATACAACATAAAAACTCAAATGAATACAAATACAAATAATATACATATTGGAATGAATACGACTTAAGAAAGGATACAAGATTCTGAAGAAAAAAATACATGAATACAAATATGCTTCTTAAATAACTACAAATTCATTTGACATACCTATTGGAATGAATACAAACTAATAAAGAAATACAAGTTTATTTATACAAAATACAACATGAAAACTAGAATGAATACAGATACAAATAATATACATATTGAAATGAATAGAATTTGAGAAAGGATACCAAATTCTGGAAAAAATAAATAAATACACTGTGAGAAAGGTATGTCAAATAATAGATAAAACTATCGGTGTTCAAATTTGTAAAGATTCAAATTTAGCAGCTAAAACTATAAGGTATTATCATAGAGTTTCATAACAATAATTAGTTTTGAAAGACAAGACCAAATAATGGCACATGAGAGACGTTTTTACTAAAAATAAAACAATCACAATTTGAACAAGGAAGAGAATTTGGAGTTTTAGGAAGAAGGAAGAGAATCACCTATTTTGGGTCTCATAATCTTTTGCAACGAAAGTAATGAGTATTTTCAGCAACTTTACCTAATTTGAAATATTCTCTCCCTTGATTTTTTCTAATTTGTTATTTCTTAGTTATATTAATTTAGTTAAATAAAGAAAAAAAAATTACTTTAAACAGCCCCATAACAAACTAAAATATTGACATTTAAAATAAATATTAAAAGTATGACTAAGGGGTCCTATTAAATGCTAAAATATTGTTGTTTTGAAATTTTTCCTAAGAACTTTTGTGCCCTAAGGCCCAATTTCCTTAAATTTAAGTCCATCCCGGCTCATCCCGTCCCGTCCCGTCCCCTCACGAGTCATACCTAGTATAATAGAACTTTCGGGCCTCTACTTCACTTAAATTTAAGCTTGCTCCGTCTCGTCTCGTCCCGTCTCGTTCCGTCCTCTTACCAACCATACCTAGTACATAGAATTTTGGGAAAATTAGCAAGCTAGTCACAATCCCTAACATAATTATTAAAAAGATCTACACTTTAAAATAATTATTAAAAATGTCAATATTTTAGAAAATAAATTGTACCATAATATAACTAATCTTCTTTCCTTTTATTTCTCAAATCAGGCCCACATTGAACCCCTTTTTTTACCCCATTATACGGTAATTTTTTTTTTAAAAAAAAAATACCTCATTACCCACTTATCCCTCTTTCTAGGTTTTACCCCAAATTACTCCTTTCTCTCTCTTCCCCTTTTCACCATTGTTATCTCTTTTACTTGTTCAAGAAAATCAACTCTTAGAATTCTACATTTTTATTCAAGAAATCTGGCAATTAATTCAAAAGATTGTTCATCCATTGATAAAGGTAAATTTGAAATCAACAAGTATTTTGTGAGATTTCTTGTGATTTTGTATTCATATTCACAAAGTATTTTGTATTTAGGATTTTTCGTCTTTTAAAAATATTATTCGATTTTTTTATGAGTTTGTTTTCATATTCACCAAGTATTCTATGAGATTTCCCTCTTTTATGTATTTCACATTTTTCATCTTTTATACACTATTATTCAACTTTTTTGTGATTTTGTTTTGATATTTGAGATTTGGTAGATTGTAGTAATCTACATTGACATTCATACATCATATATTGTTTGATTTTTCATACATTCATATTTAATAATTTTGAATTTTGCTTATAGGGTTACTAATGCACAAATGAATACGGATTCAGATTTGAATTTGATGAACAAAAAATTGGAAAAGAGGAACATAGCAGACGAAGAAAATAAAAAGAAGTCAAAGAAGAAAATTGCAAAAATTGTATTCATATTAATTTTTGTTTATCAGTTGTTTTTCTTGTACTCAGCATTTGTATTTTTTAGGGAAAATGCATAAGTACCCCCCAGCCTATGCCCGAAATCCCAGAGACACACCTAACCTTTACTAAGGTCCTATTACCCCCCCGAACTTATTTTTTTATTAATTTTTTACCACCTTTTGGCCTACGTGGCAATATAAATCAGATAGGCTGAAAGAGTTGTTCAACACGCGCTGGGCCCACTTTTTCAACTTTCTAAAAAGTATAAGCTATCAGTTCAAAATAACTTTTACACTTCCCAAAAATTCAAAAAAGCTATCACTTTTTCAACTTTCCCAAAAGTAAAACTATCACTTTAAGTCGGGGTAATTTGCAACTTAAACTGGCTATCCACAACGATAGTCTGTTTTACCCTTGTTGCTTTCGATTGGAGGCTGCAAGGAATAGATTACACTAACACGTGTACAGAGATCTACAGATCAACACAGAGATAGGAGATGATGGATCCTGCTCTCCTTTTGGTTCTTGGACTCACTTTCCACTTCTCTACAAGAACTTTCTTTATATTTGTGCAGCTCGTAATCACCGTGGCTACTCCAGCAGCGGTGATACCAGGGCAATAGACCATGTGGCTAGTTTCCAACAAGGTACACCTATTAGCAATATAACTTAACCCTACATCTGTTATTTGACGACAGTGAGACAACACAATATCCCTCAGCAAGGGACATCCTTCACCTAGCTCCATACACAACTTATTCAACTCGGATTTTGTCATAACCCTAATATTTATACATAAAAATTGTGAAAGAAATTTAAAATCAGAACTAACAATCGAAATAAAAAGGTGTAAATATAAAGAATATATTAAAATTTTACTTTACCTTTTCGAAGCAAGAAGAAATTTAACTTGAATGATAATGATAATGGAGGTTTTTTTTT
>NC_064286.1:8932462-8956578 GCF_019186545.1 Solanum stenotomum | reverse complement strand
ATAAGTTCGGGGGGGGGGGGGGTAATAGGACCTTAGTAAAGGTTAGGTGTGTCTCTGGGATTTCGGACATAGGCTGGGGGGGTACTTATGCATTTTCCCTATTTTTTATTAAGAACATTGTATTTCTTTTTTAGTTTGTAGTCATTCCAATATGTATGCCAAATGAATTTGTATTTCTTAAGCATATATGTATCATATTTTTTCATAGTCAATTTATATATATTTTTTAATTTAGAATATTGTATCCTTCCTCAATCAAATTGTATTTTCCCACTATGTATGCTATTTTTTTTTCAAAATCTTGTATCCCTATTTCTTTCACAATCAATTTGTATTATTTTTTTTTAGAATATTGTATCCTTCCTCAACAGATTGTATTATTTCCACCATGTATGTCACTTTTGTTCCAAAATATTGTATCCTTTCATAAATCATATTCATATGTAATGATTAGATTATATTGGGATACAATCCATATATTTTTGTAATACAAATAAAAGAAATATATATTTGGCAGTCATGTATGTTCCACTTCTTAATGTTCTTAATTTCATCATCCATGATTAAGATCTTGATAAGGAAGAAAAATGGAAATTGAAACGGTTGATTCAATCGAATGAGAAAGGAGATTTTTTTGAAATTGTAACTGATGAAAATTTTAAGTGATATGTTCCTTTTTTTAAATATTCTTTCCCCAGATTTTCTCCTTTCTGTTATTAAATAATTGTATTTTTATAAATCAAACAAATAAAAAAAATACATAAATCAGATACATAACAAACTAAAATATTGACATATTAAATAAATATTAAAAGTGTGGCTAAAGGTTCCTACTGTTACACAAGTAAAAAAGATTGAATGCTAAATTTTGATCAAACTTCAGAATACCCTTTTCAGTTTTCCTCTTCATCTGTGCTTCTCATTGAAAAAGGTAAATTCATCCTTCTCCTCTCCTTGGATTAGCCTCACTATTTTGAGATTTCTTCTGTTCTTTCAATTGCTTGATGGGTATCTGGATTTTTTTTTTCTCACCTCTGTCTGCTTATGTTGACAAGCCTGTATAGTGTGGTCCAATTTTTAGAAGACAGCAACTTTTTTGATACCATAAGATAGCGGAGGGCAAAAGTGCTCTATGTCTAATAATTGTAGTCTTGTAGGGTAATTTAGGCCTTTTTCCGTAGAATTAGTTTGTTGAGGATTTTATGTTTATATAAACATATATGTGAGTTTTAAGAACCGTTAGACAACCCTCGATTTGCCTTTTGAAGTGAAATGACCATGGCTTTTGATAGAATGGACATAGAGGATTCATGTAGTTGATGCCAACTTAATTTGGTTAGAGTTATAGTTGATTGATTGATTGATCGATCGATCTTCTAGGGACCTGGTTTGCTATTTTTTTTTATTTTTTATTTTGAATTGGCAAAGATTGGAGTAGATAATTGTCATCTTTTCCTGTTCTCCCTTTTCCACTTCTTCAATGTTGATGATTGTCATGTGAATTTATATATGGTGCTGATTCAGGATTTGGAACTTGACGTTGATTGGATTGACTTTTATAGTGGCTGTCAATCAGGATGGAGACTCGGGTTGATTTTGTACAGTCTCTTCAAAGTGACATGTCAGTTAATATTCTGGCATGTTTGAATGATCCAGTAGATGTGGTCCGTGCAGGCTCCGTCTCAGGCCTTTGGCATCATTTTGGTGAGTTATGCAAACTGAAGTCTTGATGAAAGTTATTCTTGGCAGTGACATTTAAAAAGTATTTCTTTTCTCATAGTAATAACTCCTCATCTTGCTGAGTTTCACATTTCCTTCTAATACTGAAGCAGTCTACTGTACCTGTTTCCTATCTGAATATATTTGTTCACGTAATTGGTGGTTATGGGTATCTGAGTGCCATACTGCCATAGTCTGCAAAAACGAGACCATTTTGTATCTTCTCGATTTAGGGTTACCCTCATTTTAATTGATCGTAGATTAATGCTGGGGATGTAAGCCATTTTAGGATTGTCAATTCACAACACTTCCTTTGTTTGCAGCTAGACCTGCTTTTAGCAATGAGGCTATAACTTATTATGTATTGATTAATGGCTCAGACTTCGAATTGTGAAGAAAAAAAAGAAGAAGCTGCTTTCTATCCTAGGCAAACATTATGTTGCATATCTTGGGTTTTTTTCTTTATTGATATGTATGTGTTTGACCCTAAATCGTACAATGGCGGTTTCCATGTTAATAATTGTCCTTGTTTCCAGTGTTAGCAGGTTTGAACCTAATCAATGAGAATGTGGCAATACCTACATGATGGGATGGTCTTGGTGATTTTGCCCAAGACTTCAGTCAATAATGTAACTGGTCCAACCTAATAAAAAACTAACTGTAAATGGTCCAAAAATATGAGCTTTCTCCTCTTTCTCAAAATAAAAAAGATGAGCTTTCTATTAAGTTGCAAAGGAGAAAACATTATGAAGTGTAGTGTTTTAAAAAGAAATCAGGCCATCATGTTGTGGGTGTCTCTTACCTAAGACATAAGAAAATCATTCTTCAAATGGGTAAATCAATTCATTCATCTTCCTCTCTTGCTTGGGAAAATAGTGATGATGTCAACACAAATTCTAGTTACTTGTTTATGTTCCCAGCTTGTGTGTTGCTAAGGTAGAGCATGGGGCAAATGATCAGTCACACAAGTTTTGTCATTATCGAGAATACTGCCCCAAAGGGTATGGTCTAACATGGATTAGAGGAGGCCAGGGTTCAATTTCTACGAGAGGCAAGCAAAAAGATGATAATTTCTTCTCATTTTTCTAAGCCTTCTTGAACATAGTTACTTTGTATCTGTACTGATGGGAGGTATTGTATATTCAATGGGTCAATTGAGATGAAAACATATTGCCGTTTACATAAATTGCTTTGTCAAGAATGTTTGATTCCCTGTAAGTTCATTTAGATGTCCAAAATAAATAAATTAAACCCCTGTCAACTCCCCTCCCAAAACACCCCCACCTCGAAGAAAATAAAAGAAAAAAGAAAAAGAAGGGTGATAATGAGGAAGAGGAGGTCAAGTGGGGTAACCTATAGGATGTTTAGATAATTTACTTGCATCCAAATGTGTAGAGAATGCATCATTTATTATTCGTCAATTGTATGAATTTGTGGCCGTCACTTCAACTTGAATAATTTTTTTTTTGTTTCCTCTTACTATAGAAAAGGATGAAAACACAAATGTTGGTTAACAAACACTATTAGCTGATATAATTAGGTTTTTTTTTGCATATGGTGCGATGATCTTCTGTCAAGAAGTTTGATCTAGTAATGATCCCCCGTGGTCTTTTTGCTTATTCTGAACTATTGGTGATGTGATCACAATAAAAAATCCTCAAGTATTGGTGATGTGATCTAATTGAGTGTTGCCTTCCTTGTTGCACGTGGTCTTGTAATAACTGCCCTCTAAAGTTAGTTCCTTCTTCTCCTCCTCTTCCTCCTTAAGCATAGGATTCTCCTTGCTCCTTTCTATGCAACGCTCTGGGTTGCCCTAGAGGACTGTTTTTCTCTTTATACACAAATTTTGGCTACGAACACATTATTGACTAATACTTCATCTTCCGAATCAAATAAATACCTAACAAAAAAGTCCAAAGCCCATTGAAGCACTAGAAGAACATTACCACAATTTCTAACTCTTTTCAAAAAGCCATTTGTACGCTTTAGAGTGAACAGATAATCATGGCCACTAGATCTTTCATACTCTTATTAATATATACTTAACACTCAACTGTCCCAACTCTTATTATATCTTTTGTTTCATTTCTTCTTGAACAATGACAACAAATTTTTATTTATGGATTTATTATCAGAAATTGAATGCACAGTCTCAGCATTCAATGTGTATTTCCTGAATAATCACATTTTTCAATTATTCAATGTCAACCATATTAGTCGGTCGTATAAGAGAAGGAGAAGTAGCTAGCTTTGCCACCAATCTTCCCCTGACCCTCGTCTTCCAATACTCCTCCAGTTCTTCAAAATTTCCAGAGTATTTCTTGGCATTGCCCGATTCACCCCAGCTTACATAAGAACACGTGCCACTAATTGCAGTTGTCTCACAATACAAAAAAAGAAGCTCATTGTTTTCAGCTTCCTGTCCACAATGCAGGCATCTAAAGCAAATTGTAAGGCCTCTTCTTTGTAGTCTCTCATGAGTTAAACAAGCCCGTTAAACTATAATTGATCAGAAGGATCATCATAGGGGAAAGTGCGTTCAGAAAAGGTTTAGGTCATATTCTCGATAGTCATGCCTGGGAGAGTTTTATAAAATGATTTTTACAAAACAAAACATTCAGAAAGATATACAAGCTCTTTATTATTCTAAGGACTACCTACCATTTTTTTATAAGCTGCTGTCCGACCCAATTAATTTATTTGGAAGTTGGAAAATTTCCTGGATATACATTGGAATGCCAGTTGTTAAACTTACTGGATTTCCAGCTTGATATTGCCACATAAATTTCTTAGAATTTCACAATCACTGTACAAAAAATTGGGGCTAGTTGGCCCCTTATTCAGAAAAAATATAGGGATGCCAGTTTTAATACTAGGAAGTGGGGAATGTTAAGGTGAAGCAGAAAAGTCATTTGAGGTTCATTATCATTTGGGAGAAGAATGGCCTCGTTTTAAGTAGATTAGTAACATTGTGACTTATTTTTTGCAGTGATTACAAATGGAATTTCCAAGCAACTATGTCTGAGAAGGTTTCCTCAGCTTTCTGGGATTGAACGTATAACTGAACCAGATTGGATAACAACAGAAGCAAATGGTGTTGGATCTCACAATTCCAGTTGGGATATTATGAAGAGAGACCACAATGTTTATGCTTCTCTCCTTCATGCTATTACAACATTAAACACATGTCAGAGTGAATGCATAGCATATGCAGTTAGTGCTTCGAGTACAGATAGATTTCCTGCCGAAAGTGTTGCCAATACTTTAACAACTAGGAGATATCTCGGTGGACATTCATACTGGTCAAGTAAAGGACATGCTGATCCAGATGCCCCTGAGACATTAATTTACAAATTGAAAGCTGATCTGTGTGTTATTAGTAAAATCAGTGTACAACCTTTTGAAGGTGATTGCTTTATCTTTATTCTGTCTTTCTGTTATATCTCCCAGAGGCCTTAGATGCCCCTCAATTATTTCGATATAAGTTTCAAAGTTTTTGCACGTTTTACTTGATCCTCTTGATTAATATGTAGTATCTTATTCAGCTTTTTACCAGCTCGGCCAGCCTATATACTCTGCAAAATCTGTTCGATTTCGGTTAGGACACCCCAAAAATTCACTAGACGAAAATGATATCGTGCAAATGCCTCAGCAACAGCCTGCTGATGACAAGTTCATATGGACGTATACATCAGAAGTATACCCTATGGAACAGGTAATCTTTTATAACTTTTTTTTTCTTTTCATAGATGGTTTCATTTCTAATTTGTTTTTGTCATGGCAAGTATTTCCCACTATATGTTGCCAAAGTAGTGTCATGTATTATTTTAACTAGTTTGAACTTTATCTATGAGTCCTCAATAGGAGCATAGTATTTTGCATGGAAAGAAATAACATATTCTAGCATTGATGAGCAGAAAAACTGCTTGCAACAGTTCAAGCTACCACAACCAGTGCTATGCATTGGTGGATATCTGCAGATTGAACTGTTGGGTAGAGTTCAGAGACAACATTCAGACAACTTGTTTTACACATGGTTAGTTTTCCACTCTCGTCTTTCTTGAAAAATCAATGACTTATCTATTGCTCTACCCATTGGCAAGATGTATGCGCTTGTGTCATAAGCATAGAGATCTTTGCTGAGGCTTCTATCTACGCTAATTTCTCTCATGTGATTATATGTCGTATATTTTTGTCCTGTCTATATGTTACAGAAAATATAGAGCAATTCTAGTGCCTTTTTTTTATTTGGTATAATATTGGTCGGTGATGATCTTAAATTTAACGATATGATCAGTGAGGACTCATATAACCGAACTCAACTGATTGGAATTGAGGCACAATAGTTGTTTATGTTGTGATAACATGGTGTTTCATTCACATTTGCAGCGTTAGCCATGTGAAAGTCATGGGCGGTCCTCTCTGCCCTGCATTTGATATAGATATCCTTGAACCATCAGGCAAGTTTGCGTTGAAGTACAACCCGGAGGTTTTCCGATGGATGTTGCAAAGCTTTTCAGAAGACTCAAATATATCTCCAATGCCATCAGAGGAAGAAGCGGTTGAACATGTAGGTGTTATGGGGTTTCTGTTACAGGCTTACCATGGGGGTATTGAACCCATGGTATGGGATGAACCCATGGAATGGGATGACGACGATGAAGAAATGGATGAACTTGGTATTCTTTAGTAGCGTGAACCTGGATGATAATCTCTTGTATTTAGCTTTAAAATTTCCACCAAATAACTATCAAACTGGTGTACTTGAGTTGTTTGCCTTTGCAATTTGCTTGTCCTAGTTTTCTTCTTATATTTCAGGCATACATGCAAATAAGCAATAAATTGAGTCACAAAAAAGGTGCACCGTCTCTGTTGTTGGTTGGTCCCTCCAAATCAGTCAGTTTTTTTTTTGGGTCAAATTCATCGGTGGCCCTCTAAAGTTGGCACTAAGTTTCACTTAGACACCTCAATTCGGTGATGTTCATTTTAGACACCTCATGTAGGGTTCCGTTGTGTCATTTGACATTTTTTGCTTACATGTCAACAATAGAGCGTGAAAGGGTCAATTTAGCTATTTTTTAATTTATTCTCTTCTTCTCCATTTTTCAAGCTACCACCTCCCATCATTTTTTGAAACTTAAACTCCTCAATGGAGGTCAATTTTTTTTATTCAAATCCGTTTTCAAGTCATTTTTCTTCTTCATTGTATTACTTTTGTAAATCTACAATCACCTCCCTCCACCTTTTTACCGGAAAAATGAGTACCAACACTCATTCTCATATTTATTCTCTTTCTTTCTTCCTCTCCTCTCTTCTTCCCACAAAACAATACTAAAAAGAGAGAGAAAAGAGATCCGAAACAATTTAAAAAGTTGATTATTAAAAAAAATTGTTGGGTGTAGTAGAGAATACAACTACCTTCGGGGAGGGGCGGGGGGGTGAATTGATTTTTTTAGAATAATATTTTTATTTTATTTGCTAAACAGGTTTTAAAATAATTTTCAACTTAAAATTACACATGTAATCATTTAATTGGTTGTTTGTCACGTCATCAACGAGTGTATTACACTCTCCTTCAGCTTTTTGCTTATTGTCAAAAAAATGTCAAGGACCCTACATAAGATGTCTAAAATGAACATCGCCCATTTGAGGTGTCTAAATGAAACTTGGTGACAATTTTAGGGGGCAACCGATGAGTTTAGTCTTTTTTTACCGATTTAAAAAACATAGGGGAATATTGTTTGGACGGTGATACTTTCTATATTTCATATTAACTGAATTTATGAGACAATGCACACATTTTAAGAAAATCATTCAAGAACATATTTGTGAAATTATAAATATAACTTTGTAGGTAGTTGTGTAATTTATTTCCTAGAAAATATAAAACTTCAATAAATGAAAGGGCAAATATGAAAAAAATTCAAATATTTATTTTAAACTTTGAACAATTCAATTATTTTGAATAATGAAAAAAATCTTAAAAATTCACTTATAATGATAAATATTCAATTCCAGACCTGAATTTAGATCCCGATAAAAATAATGATACACAACGTGAATTAAAATTACAAGAAACGTCGGAAGAATCAAAATACATAAAAGCTCCTAATTCACTTTCAAATTTGATATGATAATTTAATGGTGTGGGAGCTAAAGTTCTTGGTATAGATGACAATAATATTTTTCAATGGAAAGTGCTAAATGGACAGAAAAATTTGGTCAAAATTTAACGAGAATAGTGAAAAAGACTATTATAGCCTTTTCCCAACAAACTAAAATTAACTTTTTGATATTTTCTAAATAGTATGAACATTTATTATTTTGATAAGATGAATTTTATGGGTCCCATGCCTTATTCCTTCTTCATTTATTACTTCTCCTTCTTGACTTTTTTCTGTTGGCTCTTCTTATAAAAAAAACAAGAATATGGTGAAAATAAACAATTATATTTAAGCACTCAAATTGGTTAAATTCATCCGATGAAATGAAACTAAAAAAATATTTTACTTTATGTATCTAATGGAACTTCATCAATGTAAAACATTTTTTTAAGAGCACAAAAAAAATCATCATTTGTTTGATTTAATGTCAAATTCTCTATGTATAAATAATTAATACATTATTTATTTATTGCAATATGACTCAATTTTAAATGCACTCTCTATATTTCAAACATAAACATTTACACTTTATGTACTGTAAGAAATATACACTTACACCTCCAAAATTACATGGGTTTTGAATAAAATATACAAAATGTTATAAAGCGGCAAAAATAGTAATATAAAAATCTAGGGACTATGAAAACTATTTTGCTTTTTACTTCATACTCTTATTCCTGATCTTATTATTTGACTCATTGTATAAATTGAGAACACTTGCATAAAGAACAAAGGCGCTCGATCACTTTTTATCCCCTATATTATGTCGATTTGATAATTTGTGAATCATTACTTACTTTTGTTACTAAAATGACCTCCAATTAACTATTTTTTTTAATTATTATTTTCAAATAAAATTAAATTATATAATGAAATAATTTTTAGATGTAATTTATAAAATATTGGGATAACGACAACTCAAAGCACATTAGACCTGGTAAATGTTGATAAGTCATAGAAATCATGTGTATAGTTCATATATGTCGAATCGAAGAGAGTCAGACATTAATAGTATTTATCGTACAAGTCTTATTCCCTATATTACGTCGATTTGATAAATTGTGAATAAATACTTATATTTGTTACTAAAATGACCTTCAATTAAGTAATTTTTTAATTATTATGTTTAAATAAAATTAAACTATATATTTAAATAATTTTTTTATATGTAATTTGTAAAATATTGTGATAACGACAACTCAAAATACATTAGATCTGAAAAATGTAGATAATTATAGAAACAACGCATAAAGTTCATATGTGTCGAACCAAAGAGAGTCAGACATAGTATTATTAATCATACAAGTATTTTCTCCTATATTACGTCGATTTGATAAGTTGTGAATCATTACTTATATTTGTTACTAAAATGACCTCTAATTACGTAATTTTTTTAATTATTAAGTTTGAATAAATTTAAACTATAAAAATGATTATAAATTTGAGATAACAACACCTCAAAACACATTAGACTCGGTAAATGTCGAAAGTTATAGAAATCATGCATATAGTTCATATGTGTCGAATCAAAGAGAGTCAAATATATACTATTAATTATATAAGTTTTATCTCCTATATTATGTCGATTTGATAAATTATGAATCATTACTTATGCTTGTTACTAAACTGACCTCCAACTATGTAATTTGCTTAATTATTATGTTTAAATAAAATTAAACTATATAAATAAATAATTTTTAAATGTAATTTATACAATAACGACAACTCAAAACATATTAGACCTGGTAAATGTCAATAGTTATAGAAATCATGCATATAGTTCATATTTGTCAAACCAAAGAGAGTTAGACATTACTAATATTAATCATATAAGTTTTATCTCCTATATTATGTCGATTTTATAAATTATGAATCATTACATATGCTTGTTACTAAATTGACCTCCAATTATCTAATTTGCTTAATTATTTTGTTTCAATAAAATTAAGCTATATATATAAATAATTTTTAAATGTAATTTGTAAAATATTGGGATAACAACAACTCAAAACACATTAGACCTGGTAAATGCCAATAGTTATAGAAATCATGTGTATAGCTCATACACGTCGAACCAAAGAGAGTCAAACATTAATAGTATTGATCCTACAAGTCTTATTTCCTATATTACGTCGATTTGATAAATTGTGAATCATTACTTATATTTGTTACTAAAATGACCTCCAATTAAGTAATTTTTTTTAATTATTATGTTTAAATGAAATTAAACAATATATTTAAATAATTTTAAATGTAATTTTTAAAATATTGAGATAACGACAACTCAAAAGATAGTAGACCCGGTAAATATCAATAGTTATAGAAATCACGTGTTTAGTTCATGTATGTCGAATCAAAGAGAGTCAAACATTAATAGTATTAATCAAACACATTTTGTCCCCTATATTACGTCGATTTGATAATTATGAATCATTATTATATTTGTCACCAAAATGACCTACGAATTCCAATCAACTATTTTTTTTTAACTACTATATTTGAATAAAAAAATTAATTAGTAAATTTAGTTAACACTAATCTTTTGGCCATAATCTGCTGTAATATTAGTTAGGTAAATCTTTTTATTATAATACAACCAACAAGAATATAATGTGTAATATAACGTGAAATTTTTCTTATTCTAATACAACCAACAAGAATACAATATCATTCAATTTTATTTTTTTTACTACTGATGTTACATTTTTTATTGTTTTTTGTAAAACATAATTTGAAAACATTTTTTTTATAGATTGCATGAGATCACTTAATGTTTTTTTGTTGAAATTTGTAGTCTTTTTTCATAATTGACTATAGAATCATCATTAATGTCATTAATTATTTTCAATATATTGGAAACATAATGGAAGATTATAGAGATCCCAAGAATGTATTCAATTTTCAAGCTAAAAGGATAAAATTGTCCAAAATGAAACTAGTTTATAGTGTGAACATATCCTTTTACAATTTTGGCTAAATTATGGCCAAACTTTTCTAGTCAAAAAAACTTTTCCTTTGTCAATTTATGTAGAGTCAATTCATGGTAATTTAAGTCACATTAATATAAGAAATTTCCAAAAAATTGATCAAATCAATAAAAAAAAATTGAATTCATCACATAGTGTAAATATAATTGAAGGATAAAAGTGAAAGAATATTCGGAAATTAATCTTGAAGAATAAACAATTAATCCAATTGAAATATGAAAAATGCATCAACATTTCAATTATTTTGGAACGGATAGAGTAATCATATCATATTATACTAAAAGTGGGAAGCTACAAAGTTAAAAGTTGAAATATCATTTTATCCCAACACCAAATTAAAATATTATAAAAATATACTTAATTATTTAAAAAATAATAATCATTTATTATAAAGTAAATTCCTCCTATTAAATATAATAATTTATATGTTTTAATGTTAGCCTACTACTTAATTAAAAACCTCTTATACATGTAGTCTTTTTATCTTCTTTATCAATTTTTTCTTATTCTATTCACTACTGGTAACCTTTTCACTTTTCAGCTTATCTCCTTATATTATGTTATATTATATTATATTATATTATATTATATTATTATTATTATTATTATTATAAATTTTAAAAATGAGGAGATATTAAGTCAAAACTTAAAAAATAAAAATAATCATAAGAAAGTATTACATTTATTCTGAATGAAAATTTACTAAGCCTTTTCCACTTCTCTTAGTTAATTTAAATATCTTAATATAGTAGTATTTGGAAATTGTATCTTTTGAAATCTAAATCAAGTTCACTTAGGTACTCCCTCCGTCCCTATTTACTTGTCCATATTTCCTTTTTTAGTTGTCCCTATTTAGTTGTCCATTTTGACAAATCAAGAAAGGACAACAAATTTTTTCCTATTATACCCTTATTTACACTTCTTGAAAATTGAAAAAGTGTATGTTGTTTCCCTCCAATTTATTTCACTTGAATTCAAATAAGTTGTTGTAATTTTGAAGTGAAAAGTTGTCATAAGGGTAAAATTGTAACTTCACTGTGCTAATCATTGTTGCCTTAATCTGTGTGCCATTTCTAAAGTGGACAACTAAAAAGGGACGGAGGGAGTAATTAGTATGTCATGCCTCGGAAAAGTCAAATAGTTGTATTTGAAGTATGTAAATTAAATAAATACATGTACATATTTCATCTTTCAAATTAGTTTATGTTCTTAATTAATATTTGTCTTTAATTTGTTGCAACACTTGACCTTTCAACTTTGTAAGTGAATCTTCATATTCCAAAGCTATATTTTTTCTATAAATACAAATCTTTCAATAGTATTTACATACAAAGATTTATATGTGATACAATTTTTGTTTGTGGAAGACTAGAGAAGCTTTGATCAAGTGAAGAAAATTTCAAGACAAGACGATTTGTGTCAAAATTATAAGGTATAATGTGATTATAGGGATGAATAACACTTCAATTACTAGAATATCGAAGTTTGATGTATTTGGTTTTTTTACTTATTTGTCGAGATTACTGTTAACTTGGCTTCCAAGATTTTTAACTCTTTTTTTATGGTCAAAGGTTGAATGTTTATTACTATAATTTGCATTATCAATAAAAAGAGACTGTCTTAGAATTTTTCTATTTTCGTTGGTAGCCTTATGCTAAGCTTGCTCACGTGATATTTTTTCCTTTGTATTTGTAATTTCATTTTTAAAATGTATATGATTGAAGTTACAAGATGAATATTCTCCAATATGAAGTTGTAAGTGAATTTTTATTTTTCATATCTCCATCTTTTTGAGTTTTTAAATATAACTTTGTAATTGATTACTATACTTTTGTATTCTTCATTTCTTCTATCTTTAGGATATAAATATAATAAAGTTAATCCCCTATTATATTTATAATTAATTGTTTTGAGGGCAAACATGTTAAATTCCGCAGAATATTTTCACAACTAGACCCATAAAAGTCTTTGATAAATATTTATTGTTATGTCTTCTTCGTTGTTTGATAGTCATTTATCTTTTTAAAACAACATGTTTATACTTTTTTCTTTTTATATGTAGTCTCAAATGTTTAGAAAATTCATGTACTTAACTATTACAGAAAGGTGCAAAAATTAGTACAAAAGTAAAAATAAAATAAAAAATAATGTAAAGTAAAAAGACGACAATGCTACATTGAATTTTATTGTAACGATCTGATTCCGTCGTTAGGGAAAAGCCAATGGGGAAAGAATTGGGATCAAAAAACTTTTTGATAGTAACTTGGAATTTCCTAACTTAATCCAGATTTGGATGAAAACGGAGCCAGTAAGGTGTAGGAAAATATGGTAGCAATCGGGTGACTTATTTATGAATTTGATTATATGAGTAGTTAGATAAGTTGTTAAGGAATCCGTACGACTTTACATAATTGAATTCGGGTGAATAGAACTCCCGAAATTGATCTTAGAGTGAACGATATTTTTTTAGCGTTGTTGGGTAAGGGTGTGTTGTGAAATAGGGGTCTTGGAATTATTAAAATAGCTCACTGGTTCCGAGCAAGCCGCTGGGGCGGAATTTCTGCCGCCAGGGCGGGGCCGCTACAGCGGGATGAGGGTCGCTGTGGCGGGTTGACGGGACTTAAGGTCGTAAATAAACCCCAAAATGTCTTTATTCTGCATTTTTCGACTTTGAGAGCTAAGGAATGAACCCTAGGCGACTCTTACTCGTTTTTCACCATTCTTGAGGCTAAATGCAAGCTTTTCACTCCCCGAATCCATTTTTCGATCCGTAGAACATAATAGAATGGGTGAATATTGATAAGGGAGGGTTTGTTATAGATTCTATGGTGGAAGATACCCTAATTTGGGTATTGGGATCTTGGGTTGGCCTAGGGTTGATAATGCTGATTATAATTCGGGTAATTAGGTCTCGTTTATTGATCCTTGCGTTAATTGTATGTTTTAGACCATGAACAAGCGGAAAGAATTCGAAAAGGAAAGATTCAAGTGCCTTAGAGGATTCAAGCTTGGATTCGACGTAGGTGATGATTGTGATTCTATGATTGTGTGATGTATATTTGTTCTTTCTTCATTATGATACATGTATGTATATGAATGTTGCATTATTGATCACACTTGTTGTAAATGAGATAGATGAATGATGGTTACAATGAAAGCATGACTTAAATAGATGATCTTAAGGATATACTTGTGATTGTAATTATGGTGTGTTGAATGAATCGGTTGCCACGTTCCGGCATAACTAACTTTGATCAGTTACCACGTTTCGGCATAAATATGAGATTGGTTGCCACGTTCCGGCATAAACATTGGATCGAATACCACGTTTCGATATGCTAACAGTTTGGGTGTGGGTTCCATGAGAGGACCATTGAATTGGGTTCCGTGAGAGGACCATTGAATTGTGTTGTGTATCTACTTGTTATGAGTTCGTTCATAACTAATGATAATTGATATTGGAAAATAATATGTTGCTCTAAATTGATATAACTGTGATATGCGAGATTCATGAAGTTGTTCATTGTTCGTATATGTTGATATTTTATATGTTCGATATGTGTATGTGATTATATTGTTGTATTGACTAATATATGTTACACTTATTGGGATAGTCACGTGATCCTACCAGTATATTGTGGTTGTGTGTGGTTGTGTACTGATACTGCACTTGCTTGTTCTTTGTTGAGTACAGGGCATCTTCAAGCGTCTATTGATAGACTTCAGCTTAATGACTATTGAACGTGACCGGATTCAAGGGTGAACCAGTTCTTTCAGGCTGCCATGGATCTTTCATTTTTAAGTCCACTCTTTTCGGACTCAGACTATTTGTTTAAGGTGTTTGTTTAGTGTCGGGGTTGTATCCTTTGCTCTTAGACTTGTCGCAAGTAGACTTTTGGTACATTGACTTTCGGGTTCTAGGGGTTGTTCTTCCGCATTAGTCTGGCTAGTTTATTTAAAACCTTTGGTGTTTATGGGAGCTCTATATAATTTCTGCATTTAAAACTAATTATGTATCTTTAAATGTCTTAGTTTTTGGTTGAGTTTGTTAGTTTGGGTTGTAGTAATGGTTCTCCCACCGGAGGGTTAGTGTGAGTGTCAATCACGATGGTCTGGTTCGTGACAAAGTTGGTATCAGAGCCCTAGGTTTGTTGACCTCATTGTACCAAAACAAGTTTAGTAGAGTCTTGCGGGACGGTACGAAGACGTCTGTACTTTTCTTCGAGAGGCTATAGGACTTTAGGAAAAAACTCACTTATTTCTACTCCTTCGTGCTATTATTTGAATCCAATTGGTATCTGGGTGATACAAATTAGTATCTTTCCTCCTTCACTCTATGGTTTGAGATAGAGCAACAACAGCGGTAACACCATCACTAGCAAGAGAGGATGTGTATAAACTACCGACAGTTGAATAGGATCACCATTCAGAACAAGTATCCATTGCCTCGGATAGATGACCTTTTTAACCAATTGCAAGGTGCATCGATTTTCTCTAAGATTGATTTAAGGTCTGGTGATGGGTTACCATCAGTTAAAGATTGAGGCGGTTAAGATTTGGGTTCGACCAAGTTCTATGATTGAAATTAGTTGTTTTGTGGGGCTCTCTAGCTACTATTGTCGCTTGTGGTATAAGTTGAGTCCAATTGGTATCTCAACGAAGTGAACTAGATGACGTAGTCCCGATTGAAGGGACACAAGCAAGTTAATTGGAACTGAGAAGGTTCCAATTGGTATCTGGCCTTAGGGGGCCTATAAGGCATAGATTATCAATAATGGTCGTCTATGGAACGAACTAATTAAAGAATTTGGACTTGTCTGCAAGTTGTAACTGCTCGAGTGTCATGAAACTTGTTGTGAAAAGAAAGTCATCATGAGATTATGTGGTTCGTAAGAGAGAAATCTGGACGTGCATTGGGACCTACTGATAACCGTGTGAGAGTCTGGGTATATCCTGGGGACGAGGATGTTGTAGTGTTGAAGTAACATAAAGGGATTTTGGAATATGTATCGTTGGGTTGACTCGGGGTAGGCAACAATTATCCTAGCTAAGGGGATTGAGTACTCTAAAAATGCATGTGTTATAGCTGGGAACCTTTGGGGGAAATTAGGAAAGAAAGAACCCTAGAAAAATTATTGGCATGGATTCTGTTTTAGTTATGGCCGTTGGGCGGAGATTTTCCCGCCAAGGCGAGGCCGCCAGTGCAGGATTTCTCCCGCCAGAGCGGGACAGGGAGATACAAAATCTCAGCCCTGTCTCCCATGTTTTCCCTAGACACAATTATGGACTTAGAATCTTACTCGAACTAACCCCCACGATCTAATTTAGTGTTCAACAATCGAATGTAAGTTATAAGGTGTGTTAAAATTGTGGAGAATCTGGGTATATGATGAGGAAATCAGCGAGGCTGTGGAGGTCGGAGAAATGGTAATACAGGTAGAGGAGTAGTGCATCCAGGCAAGGAGATTGCCCGTTAAGAAGATATGACTCAGTTTTATGTTTTTCCAGATAAGACCGAGTTTGAGGGTGTGACGCAGTGGTCACAAGAGCTACTCTTATCTGTGCCCGGATGGCTATTATTTTGTTTGATTCGGGTTCTACTTATTCGTGTGTGTTAGTTTAATTGTCTTGGGATTTGATGTGGTTTGTGATAAACTTGATGCCCCCATCCATGTTTCTACCCCAGTTAAAGAGTCAATCATAGTCACCCATGTGTATCATGTAGTCCTGTTGTGGTTAAGGATTTTTAGATTTGGGTTGATTTGGTTATGCTATATATGACTGACTTGATATAATCTTAGGCATGACTTGGTTGTCCCCCTATTATACCAGACTTAATTGTAATACTAAGTAGGTAACTCTAGAGATCCCCGGTAGGAAAAGATTAGAGTGAGAAAGGGTGTACAAGCCTAAGCCATCATATCCTCCATTCGGGCTAGGAAACTGGTGGGGCAGGATTGTTTGGCGTAATTGGCTCATATTCGGGATGTTGAGGTCGAATCCCCATCTATTGAGTCTATTACGGTGGTGTCAGAATTGAGAGAGCTTAAAGCTCAAATCCAAGGGTTTCTTGATAAAGGTTTCATCTGTCCTAGTGCTTCCCTGTGAGGTGCTCATGTCTTGTTTGTTAAGAAGAAGGAGGGTAATATGAGGACTAGTGATTTTATCTTAAGCCATAAATGGATGGATTGATATCGAAATGACAAGCTTATGGATAAAGAAAGTCCCATTGAGTATACTTGGTTGAAGGTAATTGAACAATTTAGTAAGTAAATGTGTATAAAATTGGGTTAGTCCTTTGAATTTGATGAATTTACCTAAGTTTGAGACGTCGTGTTGATGAAGAGGTTGACTTCGTAGTGATAGTCAAGGCTGACTGAGCGTAATGGTAATAAGAGTTCATGATAGATTGTGACGGATGCAAATATATAATAAGATTGTTGGTTAAGCGAAAGTTGTACAATAATTAAGACTTGCGAGTATCTAATGTTGTGGCTTTCTAATTTTTGGTAAGTAACGTGGTTGTATGGAAAGTTTTAAGAGATGGTGGGACACCTGTCGAATAGAATTTAAAAGAGCTAGGGTCATGATGAAGAAAAATAGTGGGATGTAGTACAACCTTTAGAGAGAGGCTAGAGCAAGACTATTTTAATTGATTGCAAAGGCTAAAGAGATATCTTCAGAGGGGTAGATAATTAGGTTCAGAGGCATGTGATTTCATTCGTTTTGTTGTGACTATGGTAATAGTGTCACAAGTCCTTCATATTGGTCAAAAACTATCGAAAAAGACTTGAGAAAAGAGTGTGCGGACATTAGCTTGAGTGTGATGACAAGTGCTTCGATTGAAATTTTAGTGAAATATATGGTAAGATCGATGGAGATGCGATCAATGATAAACAGAGATCCATGAATTCATAAAAATCTTCAAGGTACAAGCTAATGTTGATAGAGAAAGGGATTGTGTTATATGGTGGAAATTATAATTTAGATTTTTCATTGTGAGTCTATTCGTGGTGATGTATTTTGTCAAGGTACGAATTGGCAAGGTGATAAATGATCAATTGTATTCGGTATTGATCATTTTAAAGGACTTACTCCTGGGGTGAGTGGTAAGTTTACTACTATTAATTGTTAAGTACCTAAGAAAGGTTTCATTTTTTTTACAAGTGTTGGTTTATAATAAGGTAAAAGGTCGGAGTGTTTATGATGGTTGTTAGTGTTGTGAGTATGATTCACTAGCTATACTCTAGTGTGTTTTCACTTTTGTGGGTGGATCCCTAGTGGTGGATCAGGGGTGCCAATCCTGTGATGTTCCCTTGATGGAGTGGGAAGATTGGGAAGATTTGGTTATTCCAAATGACATATTTGGTGTTGTCTTGGATTTGTTAAATTAATTAGTGGTTCTACATGTACCACCTTTCTTATGAGAATTTCTAGAGGAGCTACCATGCAATTTTGTGGTTGTCCGACAATCTTAATGTTCATCTTGTCGTCGAGGTCATGTATCGATTATGTGTGGTTGAATGTGGGGATCATTGGGTCCAATTCTACTGTTCTTAAGAGGTAATCAATAATTACTAAATCTAGCATTTCGATAGTGTTGTTGGAGGGATTGTATGCTTGGACATATACTTCGATGAGTATCTGATTTCTAAAGATCAAATTTGTTATAACTTAAGCTCATGGAAATTTATGTTGTGAGAAGGAGATGATGATAAAAACTATGATTGTTTGAGTATTATGAGTGTGTGTTGGTTGGTTCAGGTCCACCTATAATTGTAGCGAGTATTGATTTAGAATTTTATCATGGTTATGTGAGAAAGGATTCGTCCTGATGTTTGTGTGGAAGTCCTTGATAACATGTTGCAGACATGTGTACTATCAACTTTGGTGGTTATTGAGAATAACTTTGTTGTTAGTTAAGTGTACATACAACAATAATTATCACTCGAGTATTGTGATGACTTCGTTGAGGCATTGTATGGAAGGAGATGTAGGTATTCAATTGGTTGGTTTGGGGACAGAGATTATATCATAAAGTGAGATTCAATTTTGTTAAACAAAACTTTCTATTTGAGGAAGAACCGATTGAAATTCTTGATCGCGATGTCCGGAAGCTAAGGACATGCGAGACAAGTATCCCCAGTTGTTCAGCAATTTAGGTACTACTCTACCCTTACTTTAACCAGTCTTTCCTAGTTGATCACTCGGGGACGAGTGATGGGTAAATTGGTATTTATTGTAACGACTTGATTCCGTCGTTAGGGAAAAGCCAATGGAGAAAGAATTGGGGTAAAAAAACATTTTGGTAGTAACTTGGAATTTTCTAACCTAGTCCAGATTTGGATGAAAACGGAGCCAATAAGGTGTAGGGAAATCTGGTAGCAATCGGGTGACTTATTTATGAATTTGATTACATGAGTAGTTAGATAAGTCGTTAAGGAATCTGTACGACTTTACGGAATTGAATTAGGGTGAATAGAATTCTCGAAATTGATCTTAGCGTGAATGATATTTTTTTGAGCGGCGTTGGGTAAGGGTGTGTTGTGAAATTCTTGGAATTATTAAGGGAAAATGCATAAGTACCCCCCCCCCCCGCCCCAGCCTATGCCCGAAATCCCAGAGACACACATAACCTTTACTAAGGTCCTATTACCCCCCTGAACTTAATTTATCTATAATATTCTACCCTTTTTTGGTCTACGTGGTACTATCCTTGAAAAAATTGTCAACATGCGCTGGGCCCACAATATAGTGCCACGTAGGACAAAAGGGGTAGAATATTATAGATAAATTAAGTTCAGGGGGGTAATAGGACCTTAGTAAAGGTTATGTGTGTCTCTGGGATTTCGGGCATAGGCTGGGGGGGGGGTACTTATGCATTTTCTCAATTATTAAAATAGCTCACTGGTTTCGTGCAAGTCGCTGGGGCGAGATTTCTTCCGCCAAGGCAGGGTCGCTGCATCAGGGTGAGGGCCGCTGTGGCGGGTTCGACGTGACTTAAGGTCGTAAATAAACCCCAAAACGTCTTTATTCTGCACTTTTTGACTTTGAGAGCTAAGGAACGAACCACAGGCGACTCCTACTCATTTTTCACCATTCTTGAGGCTAAAGGTAAACTTTTCACTCCCCGAATCCATTTTTTGATCCGTAGAACATAATAGAATAGGTGAATATTGATGGGGCGGGGGGGGGGGGGGTGTGTTTGTTATAGATTCTATGGTGGAAGAAACCTTAATTTGGGTATTGGGATCTTGGGTTGGCCTAAGGTTGATAATGTTGATTATAATTCGGGTAATTAAGTCTCGTTTATTGATCATTGCGTTAATTGTATGTTTTAGACCACGAACAAGCGGGAAGAATCCGGAAAAGGAAGATTCAAGTGCCTTGGAGATTCAAGCTTGGATTCGATGTAGGTGATGGTTGTGATTCTATGATTGTGTGATGTATATTTGTTCTTGCTTCATTATGATACATGTATGTATATGAATGTTGCATTATTGATCATACTTGTTGTAAATAAGATAGATGAATGATGGTTACAATGAAATCACGACTTAAATGTATGATCTTGAGGATATACTTGTGATTGTGATTGTGGTGTGTGTTATGCCGTGATTTTACTATCCTTCAGAAAAATCACTTTTTTGATATGTTCTAAGTATAAAACAATTTGAGAAAAATACTTAGAAAAGAGTCACCACTTAATTTTTTAAAGAAATTAAGAAAACTTATAATTTTCAAAGATTTAAACAGAAAAAATAATTTGAAAATACCAAAGAGGGTTCGGGGTTCAATTTACACTTCGAGAAGGGTTTAAGCATTCTAAGTGTCTGCTAACAAGCGGTTGACCTGCGACTTGACTAAAATATATTTTTTGACTATTTTTAGAAATTGATTTAACATAAAAAATAATAATTTAATATTTGATTAACTTTGAGAAAATAATTAAATAAATGACACATTTTATTTTTATTTTTTAGAGAAAGGATTCAAAATGAAACATTTGACTCGAAATACAAGATTAGAATATTAATAAAATTAGATTAATTAGAATTTATTTGATGAACTATTTTAATAATAATTTAAACCAAATTGGTTAATTTAAGCATAGAGCCATTTTAAATTAATTGAAGAATTAAAGTTTTGACTAACCTTTTTGAGAAAATGACCAAGTAGAAAGAGAACATTTTTTAGTTCATTTGAGAAAAATACTTTAACTTAAAACCACTTTAAAATAAAATGTGATCAAGTGAAGAGGCCTTAAGACATATCTTTTTAAGAACAAAGATTTAACTTAATTAAAATACAAAATTCGACCAATATTTGATTAATAAAATAAGTGAACACAACAAGTGAAATGTAGTAAAAATAAACCAACACAAAGAAAATGACTCGTCTTTTCGGGGAATCTAATTAAGTTATTTAAAGTTAGAGTTAAATAAGATTAGCCAAAACATAATCAAACAATTAGAAGAGTAAAAGAGATAATGAAATTGGGCCCTTTTTGGGCCAATTTCGCTGCTAACTTCGGCCTTTAAACCAATCTTCTTTTTGTATACACCGGTTGTATATCAGTGTATATCAACATGTATATCAACTCTTTCCATGTATCTCCTGCTCCCGAACTTCTGTATTTTACCTTAACTCTGTATTTTCGCATTTTTAGTTATATATCAGTTGTATACGGCATGTATACAACCTATTAAATGTATATTGTCCATCTTAGGACTTTTGGAGGCTTGTGTTTCGACTACAGCATTGTACCCCTGTTCATCCGCTTTCAAAACTCGAACATGATGACAGTCGATTCGATAGAAAAAAGGAGTGATGGGTTTCAACCCAGCTCGGGATGCAAGGAGTGAAGAAGAGAGTTCCAAATTGGACTCAGAACAAGAGATTCATGCAGGAAAAATAAAACGATAAGAATTAGAATGGTAATTTACACAATTCATAATTATTCACGGCTATGGTGAGAGACGCATTACAAGAAGCATCTAATGAACTATAATACATGCATTAATATATTACATTAAGCATCTGTAAGTAACAAGTTAAGCATGTATTGATTTAAGAACAATTATAGGTGCTGGAAACATATATATGTATATAGCAACCATGGCATACAATTGAGGCAGTGGGGCATGAATCATAACATGGACTTGATCAAATTAAGTTATGCTAAATAGTGACGAATGAGTTGAAAACAGTGTTTAAACAAAATGAAATATACATCAGGTCATCAATAACAAAGCAAATTAAATACTTTTTATTGAAAAGAAATGAACATAAACCCAAGCTAACTAGCGTATCGGTACAAAAATCAAGTTAAGACAAAAGAGGGACATATAACAGCAAAATACAAACCAATCTCACAATGCTGGCAATTTTCGGTAGCAACGCAATGAGAATTAAAAGCTTGGACAAATGAATATTATGCTCATGCTAACCAATATAAGATGAAACCGCATGATCGACCTTGCTCTAAAAAAGACGCTAAAATCGAGATTGGATGGAAAACAGTAGCTATGGCATGAAAGGAACACAACTAAGCTAAGACAAAATATCGACTCTTTTGTTTTCAGAAGCAAAGGCTAAGGCAAATTATTAAAAACTAGCACAAGGCCTTAAGATAGATTAACATATTTAACTAGAGCCATAGTCATACTCTTCAAATAAGATTACAATACTCTAATATGAACATAATCACATGAGACCAAACAATTAACAAATAATTGTTTCATGCTACTATTTTAAGAACCATTTGGTCATGGATACCATTTCCAGGGAATTAAGCATATATAGGTAATTGGAAATTAAGCCAAATGAGTGCTAACAAATCATAGGAAGGGAGGGAATGATGAAGTCCAAGAAGACTCGGATGGTATCACATGCAACAAAATGATAATAACAATTCATGTCACATGTTAAGGGATCAAAATTGAAAATTTCTATGAAAACAAGAAATCTGGCCTTCCGGAGTGTTAGCAAACACTCATTAGCACAAAAATAATGACACTCAACTAGCACACATGTTAATTAATATCATGTAAACAGAAAAGGGGCTTTGGAGTAATTTCATAGTGAAAACAACTAGACCAATATCCTATGTCCAGCTTACTAGGTCAACATGCTTTTATACTAGTTATATATAAATGCTAACAACACAGTAAAAGCAAAATAACCTAGCCAACATCAACCTGTCAATGGTTCCATAGATCAAATTGATTAGGACGGAGCTACCTTCCACTAATCCGTAGCAAACAACATTTTTATTCCTTGTTCTTGTCTTTATTCTATAGTTTCCATAATAAACCTAATCAACAAGAGATTAACAAGCAAGCTTTTAACCATTGCTAATAGACAGAGAAAGGGAAGCTGCTGTAAATTCTCAACACCAAGATAAATAGATTCACCCTTTCGTGCAAAAATTTACACTTGAACATGACCTGATCTACAATCATGATAACGACAAACTACAAACTAATATGCCTTGTTATGTACAATTTATTAAGATAAGCTGATCATGGATGCAAAGGTAAAATCTGGGTAGCCAAAAGCAGTAGACCATGAAAGGAAAAATCGGAAATAAATCGAGGCTTGTATGACCTTGAACCATAGTGCAAAATTTAAATTGGAAATATTATAGAAGAGCATATTAGAATTGGTAAAAGAAAAGGGCAATAACTAAATTTGCATTAAGGTCGATTCGTCATTTATAGATAGAAATACCCGCTAAAATATTTATGTTAATATCATAATACTTCATAACAGTAGACACAAGGGAAGAACATTCTCAACTAAAATTATCAACACAATTAAATTCTAACATATGAAAACCCAATAGTACTAAGAATAATGCAATGACTTGAAAAGTTGACTTTGGTCAACCTTCTTGGAAGTCGTGCTCAGATGAAAATTCTGACAGCTAGGTTAGCTTCGGAAGATCGATTTTGGTCGAGAACGACCCTTTGTTCACTTCCCGAGGCTTTAGATGGCAATTGTGGAATCTGGCTCAAAACGATACTGGGTGTGGGACCCACTTTTCATCGAAGAGAGCTCCAAATGGAAATTCCGCCTTCACCGTTGAGTCCGAAATATCATTTCCAATCAGATTCCATATAAGGTTTGTATTTTTTCGACTTCGAACGAGTCCGAAACATCGAAATTTAAGTTTGAAGGGTTGTAGAATTTTGACGCGGCGGTGACGTGGCAGAGCCACGTGACGCCACGTGGCAGAGGAGTG